>NC_084631.1:8133674-8346174 GCF_033978795.1 Nerophis ophidion | reverse complement strand
CAAAAGTATGATAACGTGTGTTAGCAGGTATGTGTTTTTGTTAGCAAGAGTTTTTTAACAGGTGTGTTAGCAGGTAGGTGTTTAGCTGGAGTAAATTAGCATGTGTGTGAGCATGCAGGTGTTTTTTTAGCAAGAGTATTTTAGCGTGTGTGTTAACAGGCAGTTGTGTTTTTAGCAAGAGTTTGTTAGCATGTGTGTTAGCATAAATGTGTTTTTAGTAAGAGCATGTTTGCAGGCACGTGTTTTTTTAGCAAGAGTTTGTTAGCATGTATATTAGCAGAAAATAGTTTTTTTAGGTAACATGTGTGTTAACAGGCAAGTGTTTTTTAGCAAATGTGTGTTAACGTGTGTTAGCAGGCATGTGTTTTTTTTTAGCAAGAGTTTGTTAGCAGGTGTGTTTGCAGGCATATGTTAGCATATGTGTTAGCAGGTAGGTGTTTTTAGCAGGAGTAAGTTAGCATGTGTGTGAGCATGCAGGTGTTTTTTTTTTAGCAAGAGTATTTTAGCTTGTGTTAACAGGCAGTTGCCTTTTTAGCAAGAGTGTGTTAGCATGTGTGTTAGCATAAATGTGTTTTTGTAAGAGTATGTTAGCTGGCAGGTGTTTTTTTAGCATGAGTTTGTTAGTTTGTGTTATATTAGATAGGTGTTTTTTTAGCTAACGTGTGTTAACAGGCAAGTGTTTTTTAGCAAATGTGTGTTAGCAGGCATGTGTTTTTTTTAGCACGAGTTTGTTAGCAGGTGTGTTTGTAGGCATGTGTGTTAACAGGCAGGTGTTTTTAGCAGGAGTAAGTTAGCATGTATGTGAGCATGCAGGTGTTTTTTTTAGCGAGAGTAATTTAGCTTGTGTTAACAGGCAGTTCTCTTATTGGCAAGAGTTTGTTAGCATGTGTGTTAGCATAAATGTGTTTTTAGTAAGAGTATGTTAGCTGGCAGGTGTTTTTTTAGCATGAGTTTGTTAGTTTGTGTTTTATTAGATAGGTGTTTTTTTTAGCTAACGTGTGTTAACAGGCAATTTTTTTTTAGCAAATGTGTGTTAGCCGGCATGTGTTTTTTTTAAGCAAGAGTTTGTTAGCAGGTGTGTTTGCAGGCATATGTTAGCATTTGTGTTAGCAGGTAGGCGTTTTTAGCAGGAGTAAGTTAGCATGTGTGTGAGCATGCAGGTGTTTTTTTTTTAGCAAGAGTATTTTAGCTTGTGTTAACAGGCAGTTGCCTTTTTAGCAAGAGTGTGTTAGCATGTGTGTTAGCATAAATGTGTTTTTAGTAAGAGTATGTTAGCTGGCAGGTGTTTTTTTAGCATGACTTTGTTAGTTTGTGTTTTATTAGATAGGTGTTTTTTTAGCTAACGTGTGTTAGCAGGCAAGTGTTTTTTAGCAAATGTGTGTTAGCAGGCATGTGTTTTTTTCTAGCAAGAGTTTGTTAGCAGGTGTGTTTGCAGGCATGTGTGTTAGCAGGTAGGTGTTTTTAGCAGGAGTAAGTTAGCATGTGTGTGAGCATGCAGGTGTTTTTTTTTAACAAGAGTATTTTAGCGTGTGTTAACAGGCAGTTCTCTTATTAGCAAGAGTTTGTTAGCATGTGTGTTGGCATAAATGTGTTTTTAGTAAGAGTATGTTAGCTGGCAGGTGTTTTTTTAGCATGAGTTTGTTAGTTTGTGTTTTATTAGATAGGTGTTTTTTTAGCTAACGTGTGTTAACAGGCAAGTGTTTTTTAGCAAATGTGTGTTAGCCGGCATGTGTTTTTTTTTAGCAAGAGTTTGTTAGCAGGTGTGTTTGCAGGCATATGCTAGCATGTGTGTTAGCAGGTAGGTGTTTTTAGCAGGAGTAAGTTAGCATGTGTGTGAGCATGCAGGTGTTTTTTTTAGCAAGCGTAATTTAGCTTGTGTTAACAGGCAGTTCTCTTATTAGCAAGAGTTTGTTAGCATGTGTGTTAGCATAAATGTGTTTTTAGTAAGGGTATGTTAGCTGGCAGGTGTTTTTTTAGCATGAGTTTGTTAGTTTGTGTTTTATTAGATAGGTGTTTTTTTTTAGCTAACGTGTGTTAACAGGCAAGTGTTTTTTAGCAAATGTGTGTTAGCCGGCTTGTGTTTTTTTTAGCAAGAGTTTGTTAGCAGGTGTGTTTGCAGGCATATGTTAGCATGTGTGTTAGCAGGTAGGTGTTTTTAGCAGGAGTAAGTTAGCATGTGTGTGAGCATGCAGGTGTTTTTTTTTAGCAAAAGTATTTTAGCTTGTGTTAACAGGCAGTTGCCTTTTTAGCAAGAGTGTGTTAGCATGTGTGTTAGCATAAATGTGTTTTTAGTAAGAGTATGTTAGCATAAATGTGTTTTTAGTAAGAGTATGTTAGCTGGCAGGTGTTTTTTTAGCATGAGTTTATAGTTTGTGTTTTATTAGATAGGTGTTTTTTTAGCTAACGTGTGTTAACAGGCAAGTGTTTTTTTTAGCAAATGTGTGTTAGCAGGCATGTGTTTTTTTAGCAAGAGTTTGTTAGCAGGTGTGTTTGCAGGCATGTGTGTTAGCAGGTAGGTGTTTTTAGCAGGAGTAAGTTAGCATGTGTGTGAGCATGCAGGTGTTTTTTTTTAGCAAGAGTATTTTAGCGTGTGTTAACAGGCAGTTGTCTTTTTAGCAAGAGTTTGTTAGCATGTGTGTTAGCATAAATGTGTTTTTAGTAAGAGTATGTTAGCTGGCAGGTGTTTTTTTAGCATGAGTTTGTTAGTTTGTGTTTTATTAGATAGGTGTTTTTTTTAGCTAACGTGTGTTAACAGGCAAGTGTTTTTTAGCAAATGTGTGTTAACGTGTGTTAGCAGGCATGTGTTTGTTTTTAGCAAGAGTTTGTTAGCAGGTGTGTTTGCAGGCATATGATAGCATGTGTGTTAGCAGGTAGGTGTTTTTAGCAGGAGTAAGTTAGCATGTGTGTGAGCATGCAGGTGGTTTTTTTTAGCAAGAGTATTTTAGCGTGTGTTAACATGCAGTTGTCTTTTTAGCAAGAGTTTGTTAGCATGTGAGTTAGCATAAATGTGTTTTTAGTAAGACTATGTTAGCTGGCAGGTGTTTTTTTAGCAAGAGTTTGTTCGCATGTGTATTAGCAGAAAGGTGTTTTTTTAGCTAACGTGTGTTAACAGGCAAGTGTTTTTTAGTAAATGTGTGTTAACGTGTGTTAGCAGGCATGTGTTTGTTTTTAGCAAGAGTTTGTTACCAGGTGTGTTTGCAGGCATATGATAGCATGTGTGTTAGCAGGTAGGTGTTTTTAGCAGGAGTAAGTTAGCATGTGTGTGAGCATGCAGGTGTTTTTTTTTAGCAAGAGTATTTTAGCGTGTGTTAACAGGCAGTTGTCTTTTTAGCAAGAGTTTGTTAGCATGTGTGTTAGCATAAATGTGTTTTTAGTAAGAGTATGTTAGCTGGCAGGTGTTTTTTTAGCATGAGTTTGTTGGTTTGTGTTTTATTAGATAGGTGTTTTTTTTAGCCAACGTGTGTTAACAGGCAAGTGTTTTTTAGCAAATGTGTGTTAACGTGTGTTAGCAGGCATGTGTTTTTTTTAGCAAGAGTTTGTTAGCAGGTGTGTTTGCAGGCATATGTTAGCATTTGTGTTAGCAGGTAGGTGTTTTTAGCAGGAGTAAGTTAGCATGTGTGTTAGCAGGTAGGTGTTTTTAGCAGGAGTAAGTTAGCATGTGTGTGAGCAAGAGCATTTTAGCTTGTGTTAACAGGCAGTTGTCTTTTTAGCAAGAGTGTGTTAGCATTTCCCACACATTCATTTATTTGTGGCGGCCAGCCCCGAAAGAATTACGGCCGCCACAAATAAAAATAAAAAAATAATAATTTTATTTAATTTTTTATTAAAATTTTTTTCCGGCTTTTGACTCGCTTTACCGCTCATAAAAGCAATGGGACTCTGTCTGTGAATGGAGCTTGTAGTTACATATTATATAAATATGTAAATATTATATAAATATCTACATAAAGTGTTGTAATTATATTTCAACTCCGCGTTCTTCTTGGTCATCGCCGCCGCTGCCACCCATCCCCCCCCCCGCCCCTCCAACCCTCCCCCGCCGCCCGACCACACCACCCCAAATAGATGCCTGACATGATGTGTGTCAGCAGAAATCCATCAATCAATCAATCAATGTTTACTTATATAGATGTGTTTTTTAGTAAAAGTATGTTAGCACGCAGGTGTTTTTTAGCAGACGTTTGTTAGCATGTACGTTAGCAGAAAAGTGTTTTTTAGCTAGGTGTGTTACTCCAGCACAATTATTTTTTTAGCGCAAGCATGTTAGCAAGTGCTTATGCTAGCAGTTGTGTTTACATGTTTGTCTTTTGTTATGAATCAGTGGTTGTTTGTGTCACATGTTGCAATCTGTGATGAAATCAATCAATCAATCAATCAATGTTTATTTATATAGCCCCAAATCACAAATGTCTCAAAGGACTGCACAAATCATTACGACTACAACATCCTCGGAAGAACCCACAAAAGGTCAAGGAAAACTCACACCCAGTGGGACGCCAGTGACAATGCTGACTATGAGAAACCTTGGAGAGGACCTCAGATGTGGGCAACCCCCCCCCTCCTCTAGGGGACCGAAAGCAATGGATGTCGAGCGGGTCTAACATGATATTGTGAAAGTTCAATCCATAGTGGCTCCAACACAGCCGCGAGAGTTCAGTTCAAGCGGATCCAAGACAGCAGCGAGAGTCCCGTCCACAGGAAACCATCTCAAGCGGAGGCGTATCAGCAGCGTAGAGATGTCCCCAACCGATACAGGCGAGCGGTCCATCCTGGGTCCCGACGAGCGGTCCATCCTGGGTCTCGACTCTGGACAGCCAGTACTTCATCCATGGTCATCGGACCGGACCCCCTCCACAAGGGAGAGTGGGACATAGGAGAAAGAAAAGAAGCGGCAGATCAACTGGTCTAAAAAGGAGGTCTATTTAAAGACTAGAGTATACAGATGAGTTTTAAGGTGAGACTTAAATGCTTCTACTGAGGTAGCATCTCGAACTGTTACCGGAAGGGCATTCCAGAGTACTGGAGCCCGAACGGAAAACGCTCTATAGCCCGCAGACTTTTTTTGGGCTCTAGGAATCACTAATAAGTCTTTTGAACGCAGATTTCTTGCCGGGACATATGGTACAATACAATCGGCAAGATAGGATGGAGCTAGACCGTGTAGTATTTTATACGTAAGTAGTAAAACCTTAAAGTCACATCTTAAGTGCACAGGAAGCCAGTGCAGGTGAGCCAGTACAGGCGTAATGTGATCAAACTTTCTTGTTCTTGTCAAAAGTCTAGCAGCCGCATTTTGTACCAAATCAGTGTCGTTGACGTAATAAATGCCCGTTATTTATTTGGTTTACTCCATAAAATAGCGTGTTTGCCACCTCCTGCATGTTTGTCTACCAGCCTGGCGTGGTCGACGGTGTGATGACTTGGTCACGCCTTGCATTGTTTAATCAGGAATGCGCCTTTAAATGCTCACACACGCGTTGCACACACCACGGTGGGAAAGATGTCGAACAGGACAGTAAGCGCACAGAGTAACAACAATCCATTACGAGCTGTCACAGAAAGCGCGTCCTTGTCTTCCAGCTCCCCGAATGTCCCGCGACGTCCTGTCCACGGCCACCCCGCGCGCACCCATGGCCGGGAGTTGACCCCGCCCACCAGGATGACGCTGCACGAGCAGCTGAGGGAGAAGATCTCGGCGGCCTTCTACCGCCACGGACTGCTGTGCGCCACCTACCCAGTGCCCATCATCCTCTTCACCTCAGCCAGCATCCTCACCTGCTGGTGTGTACATGCTTGCCACATTACACATTGCTTTGCAGCTTTGTTAAGCGGAAAAACGTGTAGATGAAGATGATGTATATCAGGGGGCACCAACGCGGTGCCCATAAGGACCAGATGAGTCGCCCGCTGGCCTGTTCTAAAAATAGCTCAAATAGCAGCACTTACCAGTGAGCTGCCTCTATTTTTTTAATTTTATTTATTTACTAGCAAGCTGGTCTCGCTTTGCACGACATTTTTAATTCTAAGAAAGACAAAACTCAAATAGAATTTGAAAATCCAAGTAAAATTTTAAAAATGTGGTCTTCGCTTGTTTAAATAAATTCATTGATTTTTTTACTTTGCTTCTTCTAACTTTCAGAAAGACAATTTTAGAGAAAAAATACAACCTTAAAAATGATTTTAGGATTTTTAAACACATATACCTTTTTACCTTTTAAATTCTTTCCTCTTCTTTCCTGACAATTTAAATCAATATTCAAGTATGTATATATTTTTTATTGTAAAGAATAGCAAATACATTTTAATTTAATTCTCCATTTTAGGTTCTGTTTTTTCGACGAAGAATATTTGGGAAATATTTCTTCAAACTTATTACGATTAAAATTAAATAAAAATATATTCTGGCAAATCTAGAAAATCTGTAAAATCAAATTGAAATCTTATTTCAAAGTATTTTGAATTTCTTTTAAATTTTTTGTTCTGGAAAATCTAGAAGAAATAATGATTTGTCTTTGTTAGAAATATAGCTTGGTCCAAATTGTTATATATTCTAACAAAATGCAGATTGGATTTTAACCTATTTAAAACTTGTCATCAAAATTCTAAAATTAATCTTAATCAGAAAAAATTACAAATGATGTTCCATAAATTCTTTTTTTTTATTTTTTCAAAAAGATTTGAATTAGCTAGTTTTGCTCTTCATTTTTTTCGGTTGAATTTTGAATTTTAAAGAGTCGAAATTGAAGATAAACTATGTTTCAAAATTAAATTTTCATTTTTTTCCTGTTTTCTCCTCTTTTAACCCGTTCAATTAAGTGTTTTTTTCATCATTTATTCTCTACAAAAAACCTTCCGTAAAAGGAAAAAAAAATGTAGGACGGAATGACAGACAGAAATACCCATTTTTTATACATATAGATTTATTTATTAAAGGTAAATTGAGCAACTTGGCTATTTCTGGCAATTTATTTAAGTGTGTATCAAACTGGTAGCCCTTCACATTAATCAGTACCCGAGAAGTAGCTCTTGATTTCAAAAAGGTTGGTGACCCCTTATATATATGATTCCAATTTGGCCGACGATAGCACTTTTGATATTATTGTTATGTCGTGAAAATGCATGCAGACTCGCTGGGTCTGCAAATTTGATACGTTACATGTAAGAAGTAGAGACGTTACGATTGATGACGATAAACCTTGGTAAAATTCCCAACTGTTAGTATTACTGTTTCAAATTGTAGTTATTGTAAAACTTTTACATTTAGCTAGCTTAAATTCTAACATTAATACAAGTAGGGCTGGGCTATATGGCCTTTTTTTAATATCTCAATATTTTTAAGTCATATCACAATACACAAAATATATCTCGATATTTTTGCCTTAGCCTTTAATGAACACTTGATACTAGGGGTGTAAGGGTACACAAAAATTTCGCTTCGGTACGTAACTAGGTTCAGAGGTCACGGTTCGGTTCATTTTTGGTACAGTAAGAAAACAACAAAATATACGTTTTTTGATTATTTATTTAACAAATTTGCTAAATCTTCCACCAAAAATATTTTTCTTAGTGGAATATTTGATGTGAAGTAATCGGAAACTTGGATAGGTCATTAATTCATAATAACATTGATTTTGATCCAATAATATGTTTTGAGCAATGACAGTTTGAAAGAAAAAAAAAAACAGCTTTGTTTTATTAGTCAATGTTGCAACTTTTTGTAAATTACATTTAACATTTAAGCTTTTTTATTTCACTTTTGTTTATGTTTTTGTTTATTTTAATAGTATTTTTAGAATGTGCCGTGGGCCTTTTAAAACATGAGCTGTGGGCCGCAAATGGCCTCCGGGGCACACTTTTGACACCCCTGCTATAGATAATAAAAATAAAATCTGATACATCTAAGGTTAAAAAGCAGAGCCTGGCGACGCATGCGCGTTTATCATAACTCTCTGCCCCTCCCTCACGAATGTTGCTGCGAGCACCACTTTTTGTTGTTGTTTTTAACCCCTTCGTAACCCTGAACGTACATTGAAATTACACGCAACCCTAACTTGAAATGCAGGACATTCGAGGCATTTAAGAATCTCCACCCGGACAGCCCTGCAAAAGAGGACATATTCCGTGAAAAGAGGAGGTGTGGTCAGTCTATCATAGCCCAGTCGTTGCTAGCATGCCGTGTGTTGTTGTTTTTTTGATTGATTGAAACTTTTATTAGTAGATTGCACAGTACAGTACATATTCCGTACATTTGACCACTACATGGTAACACCCGAATACGTTTTTCCAACTTGTTTAAGTCGGGGTCCACGTAAATCAATTCATGGTGCCTTGGTGTGCATTGTTTACACAACGTGCGGTGCGCTACTTAATATGTCCGTGTCGTTCGGTACACCTCCGAACCGAAACCCCCGTACCGAAACGGTTCAATACAAATACACGTACCGTTACACCCCTACTTGATACTTTTAATCACACCAGTATGATGATTCTATGTGTCTACATTAAAACATTCTTCTTCATACTGAGTCGCATCCCAAGAACACCACACCTATTGTGAAGCATGGAGGTGGAAACATCATGCTTTGGGGCTGTTTTTCTGCTAAGGGGACAGGACGATTGATCCGTGTTAAGGAAAGAATGAATGGGGCCATGTATCGTGAGATTTTGAGCCAAAACCTCCTTCCATCAGTGAGAGCTTTGAATGGTTGACCAAATACTTATTTTCCACCATAATTTACAAATAAATTCTTTAAAATTCCTACAATATGAATTCTTGGATTTTTTTTTTCACGTTCTGTCTCTCACAGTTGAAGTGTACCTATGATGAAAATTACAGACCTCTGTCATCATTTTAAGTGGGAGAACTTGCACAATCTGTGGCTGACTAAATACTTTTTTGCCCCACTGTATTTATTCAGGTAGAAATATCACAGATTACATAACCAAACATATTTAAAAATAAAAGCATGATAGTTACAATTCACATGTTGTGTTATTGTGTGAAACTGGTATCTAAACATGGTGTAGACCCTCCTCCTGAATGCAAGTGCTCCTACAGCAGGAATAGAAACTCTGTATTCCTAAAAAATATTAAATCTGGCAATAAAAAATGACCCTGTTATTTTAGTGTTGAGCTGTTTAAAAAGTATAATGTTTAAAAACATTTCATTAAAGCAAACAAATTCATTCATTGTATTAAAACGTAAAAATTATCTGTCTATGTTACAATAAATGATGACGAAAAAAGATATCTCATTATTTTTTTAGTTAACTAAGAACAAAATGCGATTAAGCACGTTTAAATATTTCGATTGTTTGACAGCCCTAGTATAAACATCTTTGATATTCAATTGTGCACATAAAAACTACTTGCAGCACTCCAAAAAAATCCACATTTTCACTCCCGCAGTTGAAATAACTATCTACTAGTTCAAATCTCTAAAGCCCCGCCCACTTCCCCAGAATGCTGGGCTTGGTCTTTCCTGGGAAACATTTCTGTGTTAGGAGAGTTGTGACCACCTTCTTTTTAGGTGCTGCTATTGTAAATAACACTTGTTGCCCCTCCCGCTCTCTCAGCTATCCACTGCTAAGGCTCCCCCTGCCCGGGACGGGTCCTGTGGAGTTCACCACAGGGGTGCGAGACTACAGCGTCCCTTCCCATGAGCCTCTGGGAGACCTGGCGGAGTGGCCTGACTGGGTAGGAAGCCAACACGAAAACACATTTTCCCCCTCCAACAGTCCGGTGTGAAGAAGGCACCGTGGTTTGGTTGTCATGGTAACCACACCTCCATCACACATGCCTTACAAGTAGTTTGGAATTCAAATTTTTTGGGGACACCCAAAATTGTTAGGTTCAGCTCAGCAGCATTTTGCTGCTTTTTTTTTTTTATAGCTTCGCTAAAACTGTTTGACCTTGGAGGTGTCACTCTGATAACATGCTCGCTGTGTCTTTAGCAAAAAACAGAATGTGGACATTTTTTTGAGATTTTCAAGCTTTAATTGGATTCCTTTTAGCTTGGGGTGTCCTAATGCAATTTTGACATCAGCCTGATATCAGCAAAATAAGGAAGTCTCAGATGATGCCAAATTACCACTCCACTTCAGACAGAATAAATCCACTCCGGTTGGTCAATGATAAATAGCTTCACGTTTTTAATACCGACCGTCAGGATCAAACACTGATAACATCTATTAAACAAGACAAGAAGCAAGGAATTAAACAGAGACAGAATTAAATTTGGCTCAGTGAGGTGTACATCTGTACCCTTGTACAGTGTCATTACGCTCTGGCGGACGATTGCACGCCTCCTCTTTAATTTGGACTTTTTCTGATTACATGGCAAGAACTGTTTCTAAGGGGCAGGGGTCGTAAGTAGCCATCGCCTTTGATTACAACAGTTCAAAGAAAAGGTCTTAAAACAGTTCTGGAGGGGAGTCCGGTCCTGCTGCCTCTCTGCTTGTGTAGTTCCTGGGTCAAGACAATAGCTTTCTGTTGATTACAGTACATGAAAGAAACAGAACACCTTCATGTTGCTTCCCATCCTACACAGTGGAGTTTTACAAGCCTTCTGCTCGGTAGGATTAAAGACAGCTTTTGTCTGCTTGCCGGGAACTCATTGAAACACAAAGTTTTGTGATAACTTAGATACAATTATACTGACACCGACCATTGTTCTTTGTTTGACAAATTTTAAATACAGGTATGTATGTATGTACAGTATGTATGTATAAGTATGCAGACCCCTTATTGGCGAAATGTTATTAATTACAAGGTAAAGTAATTCAACCGTTACTTAAAATATTCTGGCATAATGCAGTTGAGATGCGTTTCAGTGTGCATGTGCCTTTTGAAAGGCGGTGCCTGTTCCCTAGTGATGTGTGACGTTGGCGAGTCCATGCTCGGCCTGAGGGCCCCTTCTGGACAAAGCCAGCTAAAGTTATCCAGGGTAAATCCCACTTAACCTTATCCTTGTCCACATACACACAACGGTCGTTTAAGACCCCCCTCGCAACGCGACCGAGTACGCATGCGCGGAAAATGTAGTCACCTCCAGTGTTGCTTTGTGAGCAAGTTCTTACATTTAACTCAATTGAACAATATCCGGTGTTGTGGTATTTTGATTAACCAGAATCCAGTGTGCTGTGGGGCCCTACTGTGGTTAATCACACCTTTAGACATCATAAACTATCCATCCATCCATTTTCTACCGCTTATTCCCTTTCGGGGTCGCGGGGGGCGCTGGCGCCTATCTCAGCTACAATCGGGCGGAAGGCGGGGTACACCCTGGACAAGTCGCCACCTCCTCGCAGGGTCAACACAGATAGACAGACAACATTCACACTCACATTCACACACTAGGGCCAATTTAGTGTTGCCAATCAACCTATCCCCAGGTGCATGTCTTTGGAAGTGGGAGGAAGCCGGAGTACCCGGAGGGAACCCACGCATTCACGGGGAGAACATGCAAACTCCACACAGAAAGATACCGAGCCTGGATTTGAACCCAGGACTGCAGGACCTTCGTATTGTGAGACAGACGCACTAACCCCTCTGCCACCGTGAAGCATCATAAACTAATCGAATCTTTAATAGACACGTGAAAGTAAATAATGTGATAAACATCATTTTATCTAAATCAATCTAGGGATCTGGATATCTATCTGGTCAGGAAACTCCTCACTTTTTTGCCTTCCTTGTCAATTCGTTTTTGGTGACTATATTAGGGGTGTAATGGTACACAAAAATTTCGGTTCGGTACGTACCTCGGTTTAGAGGTCACGGTTCGGTTCATTTTCGGTACAGTTAGAAAATAAGAAAATATAAATTTTTTGGTTATTTATTTACCAGATTTGTAAACAATGGCTTGATCCTTATAACATTGGTAACACTATAATAATTCGGCCCACGTTAATCCACATTAAACTGCCTCAAGTTGTTGCCCAGATGAAATAAAATGATACAACTTTGCTTCTACATATAAAAAGTGCAACATTAAACAGTTTCAAGTCAACTCATCATGCTTGATTTATTACAGCATTTGGGAAGCCTGTAGTTGATTTTTTATAATGTAAATGTTATATTTGTATCAACATGTGATAGCAGGGACCCTGCCATTCAAAACTAGTCTGCTACATTACTAATGATTAATGTAACTATAGCTGAAAAATATAGATGGATAGTACTTTATTTATTCCGTCAGGAGAGTTCCTTCAGGAAAATTACAATTTTCAGCACAATCCCATTCAAGATCAGACAAACATTACAGGGAGACAGAACAGGATCGCTGACGGGTCTGCCGGCTTCCAGCCCCCCTTACAAAAAAGATGACATACAGGTAAACAGAAGGGTTGGGGTGGGGGGGGAAGAAAAAAATAGAAGATTAAAATAAAATTAAAAAATCGGTCTTAGCCTAGGCCCTAGTACAATAGCAATAGGAGAGACTGTTCATCCCTGAACACCATGGAGTTCATGTAGGCTTTATGATGCACTTACATTATTTTATACACTATCAGAGACAGAAACTCTTCATTTAACATAATGTCCTTTTTTGCTGCTTCAACACACCTCAATCAATACTGTCCATAACACACACACGCACGCACCGCAAAATGAGCTAACGTTACGCTAAAAGCCAAATAGCCTTCACCTAAAGCCAGGACTGTGAGTGAGCTTTGTTTCTAGAAGGTCAACGGGCTCATAGTGATGTTTAGAAAGTAGTTGACTAGTATAATTTGGGGAGAGTCCGTTGCTCCCCTGCTAAACGCCTATCTGCTCGACGCTGAAGCGCTGACAAAATGCGCTCTGAATACTCACTGCTGATTGGCTTGTTACCGCTTTTGTTGTAACCAATCAGATGGTTGTGTGGGAGGGACAATGCAGGGTGCTGTGCAGGAGACAGAGGCAGAACGGAGTGGAGCAGCTTGTTAAGACTTTAGCATAGGCAGCTACTTCATATATTCGTGTGGAACTCGTTCGGTACTCCTCCGCACCGAACCGGAACCCCCGTACCGAAACGGTTCAATACAAATACACGTACCGTTACACCCCTACTCTATATACTTTGGACCTAGATGTTGAGTCCACGAAATACATGGTGGACTATAACTGATACAGTCTGCTTTGCCAGTCCAAAAGCATTCGCTTTTTCCCGTAGTCTTTCCTCAAAGGCCAGGTAATACAAAGCACACGCTACCTTTTTTTTAAATCACATCCACGGGAGCCCGCATTCTCGTTGTCTCTCCTTTGACCAATGGACAAATTTTTTCGCTAAGTAGAATCAAATCTGCCCTGGACATTCAAAAGTTCTCTTGCCGCCTGAGATGTGTTGCAGCAGAAATAGCTGCAATTGTTTTCTCTTAAGGTATTCATGTGTGATTTCCACAAGCGTACAGACGGAAGGAGAAACACAGGCATGTCTGGATGACTCGCCTCCGTGTGTCTAGTGGTGAGCTTCGAGTTCCGAAACCGCTTTATTATGAAGCTGGCTGTGGCGAGTTCTTTCTGACGTCACTTCCTGTGTGAGCCGCGGTCTTTCTGGCGTCACTTCCTCTCCGAACTCAGTTTGTAAAAACCATCAATGAGTCCATACAAAGCTAAGAGCCGAAGATTCAAGAAATAGACGGCTTACTTACCCGTTTAAAAAATTATCCAAGGAGGGGAACCTTAAACGATAATTTAGTGTGGCTGAAACGAGGCTTAGGCTGAATAATTTTGTTTAATAAGTTATCCGGCTTAATGTAGATAGCGTCTGAATCTCAGGCATAGCTTGAGCTATTTTGTTAGCTCAACAGTCTAGCAGCAGTTTGTCTGCTCTGACGGCAACTCTTTTGAATCTTTCACTGGTTTGTGTTACCTCTGCTTAATAAATAGATTGAATGTGCTGCCATGGCTGTATGGTCTAGTCAACAAACAGAGTATTGTTTGGATGGCAAGTTTGTCACTTCAATCAGTTTGTAGTTACTAGCGCGCACCCCAGTTTGGGTCAAGTTTTAAGGTGGTGAAAAAGTTATTTTACTCACCTGTTCCTCCAACTGAATTATTTTTCTTTTGCGTTGAAAGACTTGAAGGTCACACTCAGCCCCGCTCCCCCTCTGTGCAAGGTGCAAGAGTGAGGGACAGACAGCGGTCAGCGCGCACTGTGATCAGTGACACCTTCGCGTCAATCACTTGTCCATTTGGTTATGGGTTAAGTTTATTCCAAACATGTTATACAGATTGGCGAAAAATGTTCACTAGTTTCATAACAGCTACAGTTAGTCCAGAACGCGGCAGAACAACTTTTAACAGGGGCCAGGAAACGCGAGCATACAACCCCAATCCTTGAGAGTTTGCACTGGCTACTTGTTCATTTTAGATTTGATTTTAAAATATTGCTTTTTGTCTTTAAAGCTGTACGTGGACTGGCACCTCATTATATCTCGGACCTCATCCAAACTTACAATCCTGCGCGCGCTCTGAGGTCCGAGAGCCAGCTCCAGCTCGTGGTGCCCAAGACCAGACTTAAAACTAGGGGAGAGAGGGCCTTCTCTGTGGTCGGGTCTAAGCTCTGGAACACTCTGCCCCTCCATATTCGAACTGCTCCCACAATGGAGTGTTTCAAGTCTCGTCTTAAGACCCATTTTTATTCTCTGGCTTTTAACACTACATGAGTTGTGTGGTCCTCTGTTGCCCTCTGTGTTTTAAAATTTTGATTTCTATTTAGGGCTTCACGGTGGAAGAGGGGTTAGTTCGTCTGCCTCACAGTACGAAGGTCCTGCAGTCCTGGGTTCAATCCCAGGCTCGGGATCTTTCTGTGTGGAGTTTGCATGTTCTCCCCGTGAATGCGTGGGTTCCCTCCGGGTACTCCGGCTTCCTCCCACCTCCAAAGACATGCACCTGGGGATAGGTTGATTGGCAACACTAAAAATTGGCCCTAGTGTGTGAATGTGAGTGTGAATGTTGTCTGTCTATCTGTGTTGGCCCTGCGATGAGGTGGGGACTTGTCCAGGGTGTATCCCGCCTTCCGCTCGATTGTAGCTGAGATAGGCGCCAGCGCCCCCCGCAACCCCAAAAAGGGAATAAGCGGTAGAAAATGGATGGATGGATGGATTTCTATTTACTGTTTTAATTGGTTTCACCCTTAAAATCGTTTTTAATCATATTTATTTTATAGTGTGTGAATGTGAGTGTGAATGTGGTCTGTCTATCTGTGTTGGCCCTGCGATGAGGAGGCGACTTGTCCAGGGTGTACCCTGCCTTCCGCCCGATTGTAGCTGAGATAGGCGCCAGCGCCCCCCGCCACCCCGAAAGGGAATAAGCGGTAGAAAATGGACGGATGGATGGATGTTTTTATATTGGTTGTATATGTATTTATTTATTATTATTTATTTTTATATATTTTTATTTTTTGTTTTTATTCTGTCTTTTCGTTGAGCTCAGGATAGTATTTGAACGTTGTTTTTAATATTGTTGTGCAGCACTTTGGAAACATTTTGTTGTTTAAATGTGCTATATAAATAAAATGGATTGGATTGGATTGCATATAAAATTTGGATGAATTTATTTCAGGAGCAAAACGCTAATAAAAGCGTAAAATCTGTATTTGCATGTGTGCTACTTTGTTGTTTTTTTCCCCAATACTTCAACCTATTTGTAGTCGCAAATGCAACTGAAATGCTTGCATCACACAACCCTGAGGGGAGAGAGAAGTCTGGACTTCAGATAAGCAAAAGAAGATGGATGGATCGAAGGAGTATGGATCAATATCATATCGGATCAGTATCACTATCGGCCAATACTCAAGGCTCCAATATCAGTATTGTAATGGAAGTGGAATAGTTATATCAGGACAACCCTGCTTTTAGAATCTTTATTTAAAAAACATATATTTTTTATTTTTATGTACGGACCATCACTGTAAAATGTTTGGACACACCTGTCCTATGAGGTTTGAAGATAGAAATGCATCCAAGCAGCTGCTAGCAAGAATGGCTAAAGCTAAACAGTCTAATGTAATGTTTATTGACAGTATCAAGGACCTCCAGTGGCCTACATCCAGCAATTATTGGTCAAGGCAGCCGTGTCTCCGTGGGACAACAGCTTGGTGCCGGTGGACGTCTTTCGATTGCCGCTCGGCCGAGTCTTCAACCTGCTGGATGAGATCCGCAACCACGTGCACTCTGACGGGTGGGTGACTGACTTACACTTGTTTCCACTTAACCAAAGCTGTCGCACGCACTCCGACGTTGTTGTGATGCGAATGTTGCAGTCACAGGTTGTGTTCCTCTTCCCCTCAGCTCGGGCCGTCGCAGTTTGGAGTCCCTGTGCCTCCAGGTGACGGACTTGTTGCCGGGGTTACGGCGGATGCAGTCTGTGCTGCCGGAGCACGGATGCCTGCTCATCTCTCCCGCCAACTACTGGCAGAACCAACGGGAGCTCTTCGACTCGGACCCCAACCCCCTCAAGACCATCCAGAAGCACGAACCCAAAGGACTACACACGTCGGCCACGCTGAGAGGTGGGCACACATGCTAGGAAGAAACTGACATTATAGGAAGCAAAAGGAAGACTCCAAAACAATCCAAGAAGTCAAAATAAGAGGTGTTTACTGAAAACAGATAATGAATTATAGGGGCATGAATCTTTGGGCACCTCACGACCCGATCAGATTCTTGAGGTGACAGTTCGATTCAGAATCGATTCTTGATTTAACACGATTCTCAATTCAAACAGATTCTCACAATGTACAAACCCCGTTTCCATATGAGTTGGGATATTGTGTTGGATGTAAATATAAACGGAATACAATAACTTGCAAATCATTTTCAACCCATATTCAGTTGAATATGCTACAAAGACAACATATTTGATGTTCAAACTGATAAACATTTTTTTTTGTTGCCAATAATCATTAACTTTAGAATTTGATGCCAGCAACACGTGACACAGGAGTTGGGAAAGGTGGCAATAAATACTGATAAAGTTGAGGAATGCTCATCAAACACTTATATGAAACATCCCACAGGTGTGCAGGCTAATTGGGAACAGTTGGGTGCCATGATTGGGTATAAAAGCAGCTTCCGTGAAATGCTGAGTCATTCACAAACAAGGATGGGGTGAGGGTCACCACTTTGTAATATAATTGTCGAACAGTTTAAGAACAACATTTCTCAACGAGCTATTGCAAGGAATTTAGGGATTTTACGATCTACAGTCCGTAAAATCATCAAAAAGTTCAGAGAATCTCGAGAAATCCCTGCACGTAAGCGATGATATTATGGACTTTTGATCCCTCAGGCGGTACTGCATAAAAAACCGACATCAGTGTGTAAAGGATATCACCACATGGGCTCAGGAACACTTCATAAAACCACTGTCAGTAACTACAGTTGGTCGCCACATCTGTAAGTGCAAGTTAAAACTCTACTATGCAAAATCAAACCCATTTATCAACAATACCCTGAAACGCTGCCCGCTTGCCTGGGCCCGAGCTCACCTAAGATGGACTGATGCAAAGTGGAAAGGTGTTCTGTGGTCTGACGAGTCCAGATTTCAAATTATATTCGGAAACAGAGGACATGGTGTCCTCCAGAACAAAGAGGAAAATAACCATTCGGATTGTTATAGGCGCAAAGTTCAAAAGCCAGCATCTGTGATGGTATGGGGGTGCATTAGTGCCCAAGGCATGGGTAACTTACACATCTGTGAAGGCACCATTAATGCTAAAAGGCCCATACAGGTTTTGGAGCAACATATGTTGTCATCCAAGCAACGTTATCATGGACGCCCCTGCTTATTTCAGCAAAACAATGCCAAGCCACGTGTTACAACAGCGTGGCTTCGTAGTAAAAGACTGCGGGTACTTTCCTGGGCCGCCTGCAGTCCAGACCTGTCTCCCATCGAAAATGAGTGGCGCATTATGAAGCGTAAAATACAACAGCGGAGACCCCAGACGGTTGTATGACTGAAGCTCTACATAAAATAAGAATGGGAAAGAATTCAACTTTCAAAGCTTCAACAAATAGTTTCCTCAGTTCCCAAACGTTTATTGAGTGTTGTTAAAAGAAAAGGTAATGTAACACAGTGGTGAACATGCCCTTTCCCAACTACTTTGGCACGTGTTGCAGCCATGAAATTCTAAATTAATTATTATTTGCAAAAAAAAAATAAAGTTTATGAGTTTGAACATCAAATATCTTGTCCCTGTAGTGCATTCAACTGAATATGGGTTGAAAAGGATTTGCAAATCATTGTATTTTCCGTTTATATTTACATCTAAAACAATTTCCCAACTCATATGCAAACGGGGTTTGTATTATTGGTTATAATAATTATAATAAAATATTTTACAAAACAGGTCACAGGTTAGCCCATCTCCCTCTGATTGCATGGAGATGGCCTAAAGACGTCTTTTTAAAAATGGATTCTTATTTAAAAAAGGAAACATTTTTGAAATTTTTTTTTTGTTTAAATTGTGAATAGATTTAGAGTTAGGATGACTTAAAATCGCAATTTGGATGTGAATCGATTTTTTTGTGCACCCCTTGTCATGATCTCTCACATCACATCATGCCTTGTATTGAGTTTGTTGGCGTTTTCACGTGCTAAGTGTCTTAGTTCCAGTTTAGTGCTCTTAATTTGGTCGCTCTTCTTGACGTGTTTGTTTCATTCCTGCCTCTTAACGTCTTCTCCTCGCAGAGGTTTTCATTTTACAATTACAGCTATTTATGTTGAGCCTTTGCTGCTCGCCTTTGTCAGGACTTTGTCATGCATATTTGTACACGTTTTCACCCGTGAGTTTTTGCTGTTCTCCAGCATTCCGTTTTGCTTATAGTTTAGTTTCGTTTTGCAAAGCCTTCCCTATGTTTTGGTGCCCTTCCTAGCAGCACGCGTCTTTTGTTTATTTGAGCCATTAAATACCTTTTTGCCATCACATTGCTTCCTCGGCTTTCTGCATTTTGGGAACATGCCAAATTATTGCCGTGTCACAAACAAACATGTTCATGTAGACACTAGGGGTGTAAAAAAATAATAATTCTATCCATCCATCCATCCATTTTCTACCGCTTATTCCCTTTTGGGGTCGCTGGCGCCTATCTCAGCTACAATCGGGCGGAAGGCGGGGTACACCCTGGACAAGTCGCCACCTCATCGCAGGGCCAACACAGATAGACAGACAACATTCACACTCACATTCACACACTAGGGCCAATTCAGTGTTGCCAATCAACCTATCCCCAGGTGCATGTCTTTGGAAGTGGGAGGAAGCCGGAGTACTCGGAGGGAACCCACGCAGTCACGGGGAGAACATGCAAACTCCACACAGAAAGATCCCGAGCCTGGATTTGAACCCAGGACTGCAGGAACTTCGTATTGTGAGGCAGACGCACTAACCCCTCTGCCACCGTGAAGCCCTATATATTCTAATTAATCAGAATTCATATTTTTAATGATTTTTAATCAATTAGGAATTTTTTATTTATTTAATTTTTTTAGTCCGTCCTTTTTAACCACTTAAGTAAAATCTTATTGTTGATGTAGATCCCCATATCTGCGTACATACTTACTTTAGAAAAGAGAAGTGTGGCATAGTCGTCTTATTTTTATTTGATTTTATTATATGTTTGGGTAGAATTTTATTAAACAAAACAAGTTTTCTTTTGAGTAATATAGAAACTTATTAGAGCTGGGTATCTATTTTATTTAGGAATGTAGTTAATCATAGAACTGGCATCCAATGTTATTAAAAAAGTATTGTGACGGGCTTCCTACCGTCCATGTGTGGGTTGTAGTGACGATGGATACAGGACGCATCGTAGCAGGTTTGACTTTCATTTATTATTTCAACATTTGATAAGTCTTGCCTGGTTGTCGCGGCACTTTGCAGTGCGCGGGCGTTTCCTGCTTCTGTCTGCGGTTCACCTTGCGGTGTCCAGGGTTTGCGTCTGTTGCGGGGGGCGCATCGTCTCTCAGGTCTGATCGTTCTTTCGTGGTCGTGGTCGGTCTACTCCAGTGGGTTCCTTCTCCTACTCTCCTTCGTCTGTTCCTCCTTCCCCCTGTTTATGCTGGAGAAGCAGATGACGTGATTGCGCACAGCTGCGTGGTGTGCGCTGATTGTTGCTACCGTGCGGCTCCGAGTGCGACACGCCTCCTCTCTCCGCTGCACGCCCCGCCTTCTCGCCTCCATCTCGGCTAGGGATGCTGCTTTCCTCCGCCCGCTGTCGGCTCCGTCTCTCCACAAGTATTGATTTTCAATCAAGAATTGTTTTGAATCAATTCTGAAATGAACCACCTCATCTGGCTCCTCTCGATGTGGAGGAGCAGCGGCTTTACTTTGAGTTCCTCCCGGATGACAGAGCTTCTCACCCTATCTCTAAGGGAGAGCCCCGCCACACGGCGGAGGAAACTCATTTCGGCCGCTTGTACCCGTGATCTTATCCTTTCGGTCATGACCCAAAGCTCATGACCATAGGTGAGGATGGGAACGTAGATCGACCGGTAAATTGAGAGCTTTGCCTTCCGGCTCAGCTCCTTCTTCACCACAACGGATTGGTACAACGTCAGCATTACTGAAGACGCCGCACCGATCCGCCTGTCGATCTCACGATCCACTCTTCCCTCACTCGTGAACAAGACTCCTAGGTATTTGAACTCCTCCACTTGGGGCAGGGCTCTCCCTTAGAGATAGGGTGAGAAGCTCTGCCATCCGCGTGGAACTCAAAGTAAAGCCGCTGCTCCTCCACATCGAGAGGAGCCAGATGATGTGGTTCGGGCATCTGGTCAGGATGCCACCCGAACGCCTCCCTAGGGAGGTGTTTAGGGCACGTCCAACCGGTAGGAGGCCACGGGGAAGACCCAGGACACGTTGGGAAGACTATGTCTCCCGGCTGGCCTGGGAACGCCTCGGGATCCCCCGGGAAGAGCTAGACGAAGTGGCTGGGGAGAGGGAAGTCTGGGTTTCCCTGCTTAGGCGGTTTCCCCCGCGACCCGATCTCGGATAAGCGGAAGATGATGGATGGATGGATGGATGGAATTCTGAAATGAACCGTTACCCCGGAGAATCGAATCGCGTGGTGCCCAAAGATCCAAAGCCGATCCGATAGAATGATCCGTAATTAATATGGTTAAAAATGACAGTTTTGTACACTCATCCCTGTCATGATTTATGGAACATCACATGTTCTCGGTGTGTTGGTGTGTTCCAGACCTGCTGTTCGGCGTCCCGGGGAAGCACACAGGCGTGAGTCACTACAACAGGAAGAGGGTGGTGACGTACACCATCACCATGGTGCTGTCCAGCTACCATGCAAGGTGGGTAGGTGGGTGGTGAGGACACCCATAGGCCTCCCATGATGTGTTCTGCTGATTCCTGTCCTCATTATGAGTTTGCTAGTATTCAACTCTAGTACTTCATTATGGGAGTTGAATACTAGCCCAAAATGTTTACTCTCTGACTCGCTGTGAAGGTTCCTCGCCAGCCTGCGTGCTCGCCTGAAGCATCTCCATCCGTCCAACAACTGCAGCCTGAAGGACGAGCGCATGGTGCACGTGCACTTCAAGGAGGAGATCGGTGTGGCGGAGCTCATCCCGCTGGTGTCCACGTACATCATCCTCTTTGCCTACATCTACTTCTCCACACGTCAGTACCGCTTCCTGTCTATAGCCTTGCATGCTTCTTCTTTCTTCCCCCTCCTCCCTGCGGGAACGTTGTACACTCGCGGCCGCACTCTGCTGACCTTCCGCAGGCTGCCAGGACAAACATTAGCACAGCGGACAAAGTGCACCCGTGGAGCCATGTAGCTCGCACTTTGTTTGAACAGGAAGACGGAGAACGCTTCCTGGTATCGAAACCAGGCAGGTGCCTTTGTTCAGCATGAGCCATGCTAATGCTAACATACACCAAACTAATGGAGAAGAGAAAAGAGCTTCAAACGCTGTCAGCATGATTGCTTGTTAATAATTGCGAACAGTAATGAGGACGAGGATTTTAAAAAAAAAGGGTTGTAATGTTTATTTTTTTTTATTTTTTATCTTTTGTCCTGTTCAGCTTCTCAGGCAAATAATATAGTTGATGTAGTAGTTCAGATTTACTTTACAAGAGAAAAGTGTAGGATACTTCTCTTGTTGCCTTATTTGAATTTGACTTTATTAAATGTATTTATATTATCATTTTGTGCGGCCGGGCCGGAGCAGGAGGGGATGAAAAGAGAAAAAAGGAAGACAGAGGGGGAAATTGTGGGGATAAGAAGGGGATTAGACAGAGAGACCAAAACAACAGCAAACACAACAACAACAACAACAACAACAATAGAACAACACCAGCACATACAATATGTGCAAATATGATCGTAAAAGTGATAGCAAAGAAGCAGTTAGTGAAATAAATAATATAGAAATGACAATGAGCATTTTTACAGTACACCTGGAGCAATACAAATACCAATAGAAAAAGCGCTATTGATCATGAACAATACCAATAGTTTACCTCTATTATTAACAATACAGTTGTTCAAATGCAACAATACGTATACATAATGATAACTAGAAAGATAAAAAAAAGGAATGCCGAAAGATGGAAGGGAAGAGAGAGAGGCAACCTATATTAATCTTGTAGATTGTTATAGTAACAGCTTTGTGTCGTAATGTTTTAGGTATGATGAATAATTCAACATGGCACCCATTGTTGTGTGACATCACATTGCGATAGACACATAATTGATATATACAATGCGTTAAGTTTTTGCAATTTTTATATTTTTTGGTCGGGAGAAACAAGAAATTACGCAGCAAGATGCGTTTCATGTAGTCACTGGTGCTTTTGGAACCCAGCAAACAGGAAGTGTCACTGTGCAATGGGAGGGACACGCTAACAGCAAATCACGTAACAGTATCGACTACCAAGTTTGGTTGCGCCGGTTTTCAGTCTTGCTGTGGATTCTCTGCATGGAGTGAGAGGAGAAACTGTAATATCTTGATATATCAACTCAATAACAGGAACATATCTTTAGTTTTGTTGGTTTTAGTGCCGACACTTCCAACATGTCGGTTGAATAAGTAGCTTCCCAAACAGTTACAATACATTGCAATATTTGAGTGATGCTTTGGCGTACCGCCAGTGCTACACATACCACAGTTTGAGAATCTCTGATCTGGAATTAACTTTCACTAGCTCAGAAGCGATGCAGCAGCTCAATTTGTCAATATAGCACCTTAAAGGCCTACTGAAATAAGTTTTTCTTATTTAAACGGGGATAGCAGGTCCATTCTATGTGTCATACTTGATCATTTCGCGACATTGCCATATTTTTGCTGAAAGGATTTAGTAGAGAATATCAATGATAAAGTTCGCAACTTTTGGTCGCTAATAAAAAAGCTTTGCCTGTACCGGTAGTAGCAGACGATGTGCGTGTGACGTCACGGGTTGTCACATCCTCACATTGTTTATAATCATAGCCACCAGCAGCAAGAGCGATTCGGACCGAGAAAGCGACAATTTCCCCATTAATTTGAGCGAGGATGAAAGATTTGTGGATGAGGAAAGTTAGAGTGAAGCACTAGAAAAAAAATTCAAAAAAAGGCGACGACAGTGGGAGCGATTCAGATGTTGTTAGACACATTTACTAGGATAATTCTGGAAAATCCATTATCTGTTTATTGTGTTACTAGTGTTTTAGTGAGATTATAAAGTCATACCTGAAAGTCGAAGGGGTGTGGTGACCGCCAGTGTCTCTGATGGTAGCCATGGAGGAGCCAAGAAAGTCGCAGCTGCCTCTTTGACAGCTGCAGGAGGACGCAAGCTCCGCTCATGTCTCCGGTAAGAGCCGACTTATCACCACAATTTTCTCACCGAAACCTGCCGGTTGACATGTGGTAGAGAAACATGTTCGCTTGACCGCTCTGATCCATATTAAAGCTTCACAACAAACAAAGAAACACCGGCTGTGCTTTGGCTGCTAAAGGCAGCTGCAATCCACCGCTTTCCACCAACAGCATTCTTCTTTATAGTCTCCATTATTAATTGAACAAATTGCAAAAGATTCAGCAACACAGATGTTCAAAATACTGTGTAATTATGCGATTAAAGCAGACGACTTTTAGCTGTGTGGTGCTGTGATGAAATGTCCGCTCCAACCAATATTGTCACAAGCATGCGTTAACATAAGCGTCATCATTCCGCGGCGTTTTCAACAGGATACATCGCGGGAAAATTAAAATTTTAATTTAGTAAACTAAAAAGGCCGTATTGGCATGTGTTGCAATGTTAATATTTCATCATTGGTATATAAACTATCAGACTGTGTGGTCGGTAGTAGTGGCTTTCAGTAGGCCTTTAAACTAGTTAGCGGTCTGTGATCAGTGCACCGCTAAAAAGTGTTTGTCTGCGTTAGACTTAGTCATAAACTTCTTTTATTGTCATTCAATTTTGAACTTTACGGTACTGATAAGAACAACATTTTGCTGCATTAGCTCATTGTAGTGCAGGATAGAAGAGCAATAAGGTAGATTGCTGTACAGATAAATATGTCAGGCTTGGGCTGTGGATGTTTGTGCTTCGTCAATGCAAGGATGATGTGGGACGAGTCAGGCATGAATTTAAGTACATGGTTGTTTACTTAATAAACAAATAAACAACAAAAAGCGCTCACAATGGAGGAAGAAACTTGGCTAAACACTACAAACGTGAAACAAAAACACCTGCTCGATGGCATTAAATGATGGACCTAAACTAAAGGACTTTGCACAAAAACAATTGGCTATGAATAGTAATAAACTATAAACAAAACTAGCACAATGGCATAAATACAAAAACTTACACGGCATGGAACTACGGACAAGGACATGAAGGAGGTGCAGCATGGGTAGGGTGCGTGCGTTTGTGTGAGAAGATCCCAGAATGATGAACAGAAAGAAAATTACTTAAATACTGGCTGTGATAATCAGGAACAGGTGCGGGACTGAGGGCAGGGGCGTGACAAGGTGGGAACTAATACGTTGGCATGGAAACAAAACCAGGAAGTGGAAAACGTGACTGAATGTCCAAAATCAAAAACATAACATGACAAAATAAAACATGATCTACAGGTGTGACAAAATACGTATATTGCCCTTTTGCATATGCATCCACGTTTACGGATGTATGTTGTATTGTCTTTATACTCCAGCGAGTTAATTAGTTTTTTGGGGGAATTGAGGGGATTACTATGATGCGTTCAAGAGTCCTTTGGCCTGCGGAACCTCTTTCCAGAGTCCAGCAGTGAGAACAGTCCTTAGTGGGGGTGGGACGAGTTAGCACATATGATAAGAATATCACCAATGCTTGGTTATTATTCATGTCACAACATATAACTGGAGTATAGTTGGTACTATTTCTATGTTTTAGAAGGATTTTTGGGCGGAATAGTGTTCTGCATTGTTAGCCACCCTGTACTTGCTGTATTTACAATTTAAAGGAGAACATTATCACCAGACCTATGTAAGCCTCAATATATACGTTGATGTTGCAGAAAAAAGACCATATATATTTTTAAACCGATTTCCAAACTCTAAATGGGTGAATTTTGGCGAATTAAACGCCTTCCTATTGTTCGCTCTCGGAGCGATGACGTCACAACCTAAGTAGTCAATCCGCCATTTTCTCAAACACATTACAAACATCGAATCAAATCAGCTCTGTTATTTTCCGTTTTGTCGACTGTTTTCCGTACCTTGGAGACATCGTGCCTCGTCGGTGTGTTGTCGGAGGGTGTAACAACACGAAGTTGACTTACGTGAAGTGTGCATCGATTAGCACGGCATGTTAATCGTTGCTAACATGCTATTTAGGCTAACTGTATATACTTATTGCATCGTTATGCCTCATTTGTAGCTATATTTGCATCCAGCCTTTCCTTCCACCCACATTTAATGCCAAACAAACACATACCAATCGACGGATTTAAGTTGCACCAATGTCAAAAGATCCGAAAGTCCTTCGTTTGGTCTGCACACTACGACAGACATGGCACAGAGATGTATGGATACCTTGCGACACTCAAAGCAGATGCATTACCAACGATAAAGTCAACGAAATCGCAAAGGTGAGTTTTGTTGATGTTATTGACTTATGTGCTAATCAGACATATTTGGTCGCGGCATGACTGCCAGCTAATCGATGCTAACATGCTATTTAGGCTAGCTGTATGTACATTTGTAGCTATATTTGCATCCAGCCTTTCACTCCACCCACATTTAATGCCAAACAAACACTTACCAATCGACGGATTGAAGTTGTTCCTGCACATTTTACCGGCAGACATGGCACAGAGATGTATGGATACCCTGCGACACCCAATCGTTGGTTAGAAGGCGATCGCCGAATAGCTTCAATAGCTATTCGCTCAATAGCTTCAGTTTCTTCTTCAATTTCGTTTTCGCTATCTGCCGCCACACTCCAACCATCCGTTTCAATACATGCGTAATCTGTTGAATCGCTTAAGCCGCTGAAATCTGAGTCTGAATCCGAGCTAATGTCGCTATATCTTGCTGTGCTATCCGCCATGTTGGCATCACTAAATGACGTCACAGGAAAATGGACGGTGGATTTACAGATAGCGAAAATCAGGCACTTTAAAGCTGTTTTTTGGGATATTCCATGATGGGTAAAATTTTGAAAAAAACTTCGAAAAATAAAATAAGCCACTGGGAACTGATTTTTATTGGTTTCAACCCTTCTGAAATTGTGATAATGTTCCCCTTTAAAATGTATAAAAAAAGAAAATTGTGTGCGTTCTTGTCTTAAATAAGGAATGTGAATGATGGACAGTTTGACATGTGAGCTAAATCTTTTTTTCCCCTGCAGGTAAGATCGACCTGGTGAAGTCCAAGTGGGGTCTGGCTCTGGCTGCCGTGGTGACGGTGCTTAGCTCTCTGCTCATGTCGGTGGGACTGTGTACACTCTTCGGCCTGACGCCCACGCTGAACGGAGGGTAGGCTGCCCACCATCTAGAATTCCCAGCGTCGTGGCCGCCTCATGTCAGCACAAACACAGCGACAGATATCTGCTGTCACCGTGTTCTCGCACACACGCACTTATCACCGTTGACCTTCCACTGATTTATGTTAATGTTTACTCTAGCGCTTGGAGGACAAATTATGTGGGTGGGGCTTGGTGTAGGGGTGGAGCTATTTTGACAGTGCTAGTCCAATCCCCTAATGGTTATTAGGAAGTGTCCATGATGTTGTGACGGCAGCATCGTTGGCAAACATCCACGCTTGTCCCCCATTGGCTGAAGCGCTGGCGGTGTCACAGCTGGTGATTATCGTATGTGGGACGTATCGACACAAAAATCTTATCTTGAATTCCATCAGAAGATAACCGTGACTATAATCATAATCACTGACTGGGTGCCATTGTCAGGATTTGTTCACATTGTTAAAGGCCTACTGAAAGCCACTACTAGCGACCACGCAGTCTGATAGTTTATATATCAATGATGAAATATTAACATTGCAACACATGCCAATACGGCCTTTTTAGTTTACTAAATTGCAATTTTAAATTTCCCGCAAAGTGTCCTGTTGAAAACGTCGCGGTATGATGACGCCTGCGGTTAGGGTTAAAAATCCGGCCCGAAAAATAAATCCCATTGAAATGCATTGGGCTTGGCGCTGGGATTTTTTTATAAGTGTGTGAACGAAAGAGGCTAAGGAGGCTGGAAGTTAGGCCTCTCTCGTTGTTGGACTTAGAAAAAATCCACTTTTTTTGCACAGGATTTTTTCTAAGTGTCTAATGGAAGAGGCTAAACAGGCTGGAGGCTAGGCCTCTCTCGTTGTTGGACTTAGAAAAAATCCCAAAAGTGGACACTTTTAAAATGCGGTGACTTAACGGTGACTTAACCCTAACCCTAACCGTTACCTGTTGTAGTGGACATTTTTTTCCAGCCCCATCCAAGCTATAAGTAGTCTGCTTTAATCGCATAATTACACAGTATTCTGGGCATCTGTGTTGCTGAATCTTTTGCAATTTGTTCAATTAATAATGGAGAAGTCAAAGTAGAAAGATGGAGGTGGGAAGCGGTGTATTGCGGCCGCCTTTAGCCACACAAACACAGCCGCTGTTCCCTTGTTTAAAATTCCCGAAGGTGAATCTTTACTATGGAACAGAGCGGTCAAACGAACAGTGTTCATTTTGTTGACGAAAAATTTTCGTCATAGTTATCGTCAAGGACCTTTTTTTTCCTGACAAAAACGAGACAATAACTAAAAAAAAAATAATTTACGTGGACTAAGACGATGACGAGGTGTGTTGACGTATTCGTCAACGAATAAAAACGAGACGAAAATGTCTGCCAGAGACGAGGTCCAATCGGAACTCATTTCGTTAGGAAGAGGCGGGAGGAGTTGGGAAGAGAACCAATCAGAGCGACGTGGTAAGGAAGTTACATAAACCAAGTTTGCGTTTGAGACTGCAGAAGACAACATGTCAACGCCAGGGAGGAAGAGGAGAGAGGACGTATGGGGAAATTTTATATTTGATGTCAAAGATAACAAGACGCAGTGTAAGAAATGCAGCGCGAGGATTACGGGGAAAAACACAACAAACTTAAAGCGACATTTACAGTCCAATCACCCCGAAATCCACACACCGGTAAGTATTTTCCACAACATACAACTCACTCGACGTTATCCCGTTTATTACACGGCTTACTCGTGAAATACTAAATTTGAGACATGATTTCAATCAAAATACGACTTGTATCGGTGATTTTTCCTCTGTTTTGCTTTGACTTTCAGAAAAATTGAAGGGAAAGTTTACATATTACCCTTTAGTCGACTAAATCTACTGTAGTTTTCGTCGACTATAATCTTATATTTCGTCAACTAAAACTAAAACAATTTAAATAACTAAATTATGACTAAAACTAAATTACATTTTAATCAAAATACTATGACTAAAACTAAATCAAATTTTGCTGTCAAAATTAACACTGGTCCCGACCAACGGCAGGTTTCGGTGAGAAAATTGTGGTAATAAGTCGGCTCTTGCTGTAGTTATGAGCGGAGCGGACTATTACCTCCTCCCACCGGAGACGCTGGCGGTCACCACAGCCGTGGCCATGCCCCTCCGACTTTCAGGTACCATATAATCTCACTAAAACACTAGTAACACAATAAGCAGATAAGGGATTTTCCAGAATTATCCTAGTAAATGTGTCTAATAACATCAGAATCGCTCTCACTGCCCTCGCCTTTTTTTTTTCTTCTAGTACTTCACTCTCACTATCCTCATCCACGAATCTTTCATCCTCACTCAAATTAATGGGAAAATTGTCGCTTTCTCAGTCCGAATCGCTCTAGCTGCTGGTGGCTATGATTGTAAACAATGTGAGGATGTGAGGAGCTATACAACCAGTGACGTCACGTGCACATCGTCTGCTACTTCCGGTACAGCAGTGGTGTCAAACTCAAATACAGAGCGGGCCAAAATTTAAAACTGAACAAAGCCGCGGGCCGAGGTTGAACAAATGAACCCTTTAATAGGGACCCAAACAAGTTTTGCATTGAATATTGACCAAGCCAGGCTTATATAACTTTATAGTGACATGCAAAATCCAGTTTCAAATAATAATAATTAAAAAATATCAATGGCATATCAAATAAAATAAAAACACAAATGTAATGCCTTTTTTCGGCGGCGAGTTTGAGTTGGGGCGGGGTTTGGTGGTAGCGGGGGTGTATATTGTAGCGTCCCGGAAGAGTTAGTGATGCAAGGGGTTCTGGGTATTTGTCCGGTTGTGTTTATGTTGTGTTACGGTGCGGATGTTCTCCCGAAATGTGTTTGTCATTCTTGTTTGCTGTGGGTTCACAGTGTGGCGCATATTTGTAACAGTGTTAAACTTGTTTATACGGCCACCCTCAGTGTGACCTGTATGGCTGTTGACCAAGTATGCCTGGCATACACTTGTGTTTGTGTATGAGCCGCATATATTATGTGAGTGGGCCGGCACGCTGTTTTTATGGAAGAAAAGCGGACGTGGCGACATGTAGAGAACGCCAAAAGCAGTGCTTTTACGGCCCGCCCCCAATATTATTGTCCGGGTGGAAATCGGGAGAAATTCGGGAGGGGCACTGAACTTTGGGAGGGTTGATGAGTATGAGTATTAGCGGTGAATGCGGTGTTACAGCAGTGGGCCAGCTCTAATGTTAATTTGATATTGCCTCAAGGGCCAAATGAAATTATACGGCGGGCCAAATTTGGCCCGCGGGCCAGAGTTTGACACCCATGCGGTACAGGTAAGGCGTTTTTATTCTGGACCAAAAGTCGCAAACTTTATCATCGATGTTCTCTAATAAATCCTTTCAACAAAAATATGGCAATATCGCAAAATGATCAAGTATGACACATAGAATGGACCTGCTATCCCCGTTTAAATAAGAACATCTCATTTCAGTAGGCCTTTGAGGACTAATGGACTTGGGTTTGTTTTTTTCTCTCTCTCCAGAGAGATCTTTCCATATCTGGTGGTGGTGATCGGCCTGGAGAACGTCTTGGTCCTCACCAAGTCTGTGGTGTCCACGCCTGTGGACCTGGAGGTCAAACTGCGCATCGCTCAGGGTGAGACGTGGCGGCGACGGGCGTGTCTCGGAGGGAACGCGCTTTGACTCTGGTGCCTCTCTCTGCAGGCCTGAGCAACGAGAGCTGGTCCATCATGAAGAACATGGCCACCGAGCTGGGCATCATTCTCATCGGATACTTCACGCTGGTGCCGGCGATCCAGGTGTGCTCACAAAAGCTTCACCTGGACCTCACAGTTCTCGTGCTGACCAACACTGGTTCTTGCAGGAGTTCTGTCTGTTTGCTGTCGTGGGTCTGGTGTCCGACTTCTTCCTGCAGATGTTCTTCTTCACCACAGTGCTGTCTATAGACATTCGCCGCATGGAGGTACACACACACACACACACACACACACACACTCACTTGAATACTGCAACAAACATTTTTGTTTTTGATGAAATTAAACACTAATGAATCATTGATTATTAATGATTTAAAATACTGTACACAATATTTTGTCATTATTTTATTATTTATTAATGCACTCTTGTTTTTGTTGAATGTAAAGGCGTGTCTGCCTCTTTGAGCGAGACTAAGTTCTAAACCAGGGGTAGGGAACCTATGGCTCTAGAGCCAGATGTGGCTCTTTTAATGACTACATCTGCCTCTGAGATAAATCATAGCTGATATTGTTTAACAATAAATAATAAATAAATAACAGTAAATAATGAATAATTCTGCTGGCAATCACAGTGTCAAAAATAACGTTCAAAATATTAAACATTCTCATGCATTTGAATCCATCTATCCGGTTTCTACCGCACCTGTTCAAGAAGTCGCATTAATGGTAAGAAGTATTTTATTTTTTGTTGTTGGTTAGCTTCATAATAACTATGTTATTCAAATGAGTAAGAGACTTATTATAAATGTTGGTCTCACTTAAAAATACACGCATTTAGTTGTATTCAGTCTTAAAAGAAATATTATATGGGTTTCATGGAAATACTTTTTAAAATATTTGGCTTGTATGGCTCTCTCAGTCAAAAAGGTTCTAAACCCTGTTCTAAACAAATGCTCTTCCACTCTTCAGCTGGTTGACCTGCACAGACACATGGCTCCGCCCATACAGGAAGTGCGGCGTCCTCCACGGCCCTCCCCTCATACCATCAACCTGCGACCGCCCAAGAGATTGCGACTTGTCTATTTCCTGGCCCGCACGCGCTTGGCTCAGCGCATCATCATGGTGAGGGGAAGACCACCGCATAGTACATCTAGGACATGTACCAACCACTACCAACTAGTACATTGGACACATAGTACCACCTGGCACATTGACCACATAGTACATGGACCACATGGTAACACATAGTACATGGACCACATAGTAGCACCTGGCGCATGGACCACGTAGTACCACCTAGTTCAGGGACTCATGGTACCACCTACTAAATGGTAAATGGTAAATGGGTTGTACTTGTATAGCGCTTTTCTACCCCTTTTTAAGGGAGCCCAAAGCGCTTTGACAGTATTTCCACATTCACACACTCATTCACACGCTGATGGAGGGAGCTGCCATGCAAGGCGCTCACCAGGACCCATCAGGAGCAAGGGTGAAGTGTCTTGCCCAAGGACACAACGGACGTGACTAGGATGGTAGAAGGTGGGGATTGAACCAGTAATCCTCAGATTGCTGGCACAGCCACTCTACCAACTTTGCCACGCCGTCCCCTACATGGACCACATGGTACCACCTAGTACTTGGACCACGGTGGCCTAGTGGTTAGAGTGTCCGACTTGAGATCGGTAGGTCGTGAGTTCAAATCCCGGCCGAGTCATACCAAAGACTATAAAAATGGGACCCATTACCTCCCTGCTTGGCACTCAGCATTAAGGGTTGGAATTGGGGGTTAAATCACCAAAAGGATTCCCGAGCGCGGCCACTGTTGCTGCTCACGGCTCCCCTCACCTCCCAGGGGGTGATCAAGGGTGATGGGTCAAATGCAGAGAATAATTTCGCCACATCTAGTATGTGTGTGTGACAATTATTGGAGCTTTCATTAGCACATGGACCACACAGTACATGGGCCACATAGTACCACCTAACACATGGACCACATAGTACATGGACCACATGGTACCACATAGTACATGGACCACATGGTACCACATAGTACATGGACCACATGGTAACACCTGGCACATGGACCGCATAGTGCCACCTGGCACATGGACCACATAGTACATGGACCACATGGTACCACATAGTACATGGACCACATAGTACCACATATTTCATGGACCACATGGTACCACCTAGCACATGGACTACACAGTACATGGACCACCTTGTACATGGACCACATAGTACCACCTAGAAAATGCACCACATAGTACTCTAGTACATGGAACACCTAGTACATGAAACACACAGTACCAACTAGTACATGGACCACATAGTACCACCTAGTACATGGACCACATAGTACAAACTAGTAAATTGAACACCTACTACCACCTAGTACACGGACTACCTAATAGCACCTACCTAGTTCATGTACCACATAGTACCACCTAGTAAAAGGACCACCTAGTACACGGGACACCTAATAGCACCTAACAAGTTCATGTACCACATAGTACACGGGACACCTAATATCACGTTGTACACGGAGCTCTTAGTACCACCTAGTACACAGATCCACCTATCCCACGTAGGACACGGACCACACAGCACCACCTGGTACATGGCCCACAAAGCACACCGGGAACAACCAAGTATGGGGACCACCTAATACAACCAAGTACATGGACCACCAAGTACGACAAAGTATGTAGACCACCAAGCACAACCATATACTTAGACCACCTAGTATAACTTAGTCCGTGGGCCACCTTGTACTACATATTACATGCACCACCTAATACCGCCTAGTACATTGTCCACCTAGTATCACGTAGGACTAAACCTAGTATAGTATATGGTCCACCTAATACAGGGGTGTCAAACTCAAATACAGAGTGGGCCAAAGTTCTAAACTGAACAAAGCCGCGGGCCAAAGTTGAACAACTTAACATTTTAATAGGGACCCAAACAAGTTTTGCATTGAATATTGAACAAGCAAGGCTCATATAACTTTATAGTGACATGCAAAATCCAGTTTTGTTGGTAGCGGGGGTGTATATTGTAGCGTCCCGAAAGAGTTAGTGCTGCAAGGGAATCTGGGTATTTGTTCTGTTGTGTTTATGTTGTGTTACGGTGCGGATGTTCTCCCGAAATGTGTTTGTCATTCTTGTTTGGTGTGGGTTCACAGTGTGGTGTAACAGTGTTAAAGTTGTTTATACGGCCACCCTCAGTGGGACCTGTATGGCTGTTGACCAAGTATGCCTTGCATTCACTTGTGTGTGTGTAGAAGCCGCATATATTATGTGACTAGGCCGGCACGCTGTTTGTATGGAGGAAAAGCTGACGTGACGACAGGTTGTAGAGGACGCTAAAAGCAGTACCTTTAAGGCACGCCCCCAATAATGTTGACCGGGTGGAAATTCAGGAGAATGGTTGCCCTGGGAGATTTTCGGGAGGGGGGTACTGAAATTCGGGATTCTCCTGGAAAAATCGGGAGGGTTGGCAAGTCTGAAAATCAGCGTTGAATACGGTGATACAGCGGCACCGCCACTGTATAATACCGGCGGGCCAGCTCTAATGTTAATTTATTATTGCCTCAAGGGCCAAATGAAATTACACGACGGGCCAGAGTTTGACACCCATGACCTAATACATGGGGCACTTAATACAAACTAGTGCATGGACTACACAGTACATGGTCCACCTAGTACAGGGGTAGCAAACCCGTGGTTCAGGATCCAGGTGTGGATCTTTAGATGACTGCATCTGTCTTCCATATAAATGTTAACGCTTTAAAACATTTTCATGCATTTTTATCCATCTATTCTCTATTGCTTGAGTTCATGGTCCACCTAGCACATGGACTACGTAGTATATGGAACACATGGTACAATCTAGTACATGGACCACCTAGCACAAACTAGCCCATTGACCACCTAGTACACAGCCTATGTATTACATTGTGAACTTAGTTTAACCTAGTACACAGTTCAGTTCCAGTGCGATTGAAGACATCTGTGGTTGGTTTTCAGGTCAGTACTGTGATCTGGATCGGTATTCTTGTCTACACCGACCCAGCTGGACTGCGCATCTACCTGGCTGGACAGGTGTCAGATCAAAGCCCTCTCGGGGACCCTGGGGGCGGAGGCATGAGCCCCCACCTGGAGGTGGCCCCCGTCTTCCGTGGAGGAGATCCGACCAGCACTCTGACTGAGCGTTGGGCGCCGGACCCCACGCCCGTACCCGACAACCCCCCACAGGGACAGTCCCTCCCACATCCGGCGCCCGCCGTACCACAGATCACATGGGAGTCTGAGGATGAGGAAGTATGGAGGAAGTTGTCATTCAGACATTGGCCTTCGCTCTTCAGTTACTACAACATCACGCTGGCTAAAAGGTGAGTCACTTCATTAGGTACACTTGGTGTGAGGATGTTGCATCATCGATCCTCTGCGTGTTTCAGGTACATCAGCATCCTTCCCGTCATTCCCGTCACCCTCCACGTCAGCCCCCAGGAAGCCATAGAGGCAAGGCACCCACAAGACACCCGCCACCCTCTTCTGCCCATTCCGCAGGTCCCGGATCTTCAGACGGACCTGACGCTCTACAAGTCAGTACCGATCACATGACCACGAACACGCTTGCTCAGCATCTTTTTGCCAACACAACACATGGCACCATGCTTAGGTACTGAACCACTAACCAGGCCTTGGCTGGGTCCCGCCCTTGTCTGTCTATCTGTGTTGGCCCTACCATTCGGTGGCGACTTGTCCAGGGTTAGGGATCCTCCTGAGTCCAGCTGGGATAGGCTCCAGCCCCCCAGCAACCCCATAAGGGACAAGTGGTAGAAAATGGATACATGGATGCGCGAGGGCCCTATTGTAATTGCTCCGTGGGTTATTTATGGCCCACTTTGATCACATTTTTGAGGCCCTTAACACACACGAAAACTCACCACTTTTTGCAACTGCATTCGATCCTGGCGATAAAATGTTTTATTTTGTGGCCAGCCAACACCAAATTTCAAAATTGACTCTCTAGCGCCCCCTTAATTTTTTTTTTTTAAAATAGGACTCTGGACTTGGAGAAGGCATTCGACCGTGTCCCTCGGGAAGTCCTGTGGGGAGTGCTCAGAGAGTATGGGGTATCGGACTGTCTTATTGTGGCGGTCCGCTCCCTGTATGATCAGTGCCAGAACTTGGTCCGCATTGCCGGCAGTAAGTCGAACACATTTCCAGTGAGGGTTGGACTCCGCCAAGGCTGTCCTTTGTCACCGATTCTTTTCATAACTTTTATGGACAGAATTTCTAGGCGCAGTCAAGGCGTTGAGGGGTTCCGGTTTGGTGACCGCAGGATTAGGTCTCTGCTTTTTGCAGATGATGTGGTCCTGATGGCTTCATCTGGCCAGGATCTTCAGCTCTCACTGGATCGGTTCGCAGCCGAGTGTGAAGCGACCGGAATGAGAATCAGCACCTCCAAGTCCGAGTCCATGGTTCTCGCCCGGAAAAGGGTGGAATGCCATCTCCGGGTTGGGGAGGAGACCCTGCCCCAAGTGGAGGAGTTCAAGTACCTAGGAGTCTTGTTCACGAGTGAGGGAAGAGTGGATCGTGAGATCGACAGGCGGATCGGTGCGGCGTCTTCAGTAATGCGGACGTTGTACCGATCCGTTGTGGTGAAGAAGGAGCTGAGCCGGAAGGCAAAGCTCTCAATTTACCGGTCGATCTACGTTCCCATCCTCACCTATGGTCATGAGCTTTGGGTCATGACCGAAAGGATAAGATCACGGGTACAAGCGGCCGAAATGAGTTTCCTCCGCCGTGTGGCGGGGCTCTCCCTTAGCATGAATTGATTAACGTGGACCCCGACTTAAACAAGTTGAAAAACTTATTGGGGTGTTACCATTTAGTGGTCAATTGTACGGAATATGTACTGAACTGTGCAATCTACTAATAAAAGTACCAATCAATCAATCAATCAAAGTATTCCATGACCCACAATGCACTTCTGCCATGACCCTCCCCCGCCGAATTCTTATTGGTTGATGTGTGTGTGACGATTGCTGACACTTTCTCCGTCTCTTCCGCGAATGAGATAAATAATATCATTTGATATTTTACGGGAACGTGTTAATCATTTCACACATAAGTCGCTGCGGGGTATAAGTCGCACCCCCGGACAAACTATGAAAAAAAAACTGCGATTTATAGTCCGAAAATTACGGTAATAGCAACAAAAGATTTGCAGCACAAACGAATGAGAGTGTTCTTCTAATATTGACCATGATAAGGGGGGCAACTTTACACAGGTGTGCTTGAGGTTTGATCTTTAGACCTTGACCCCCTTCCTGGTCCCTGACTTGGAAGTCCCTCCGCAGGCCTCGGCCCAGTTGTATTTTTTTTTTTACGAGGGTAAAGTTCAAGATGCGGAAGTTTTCTTGCCAACCACAGCTACTAAAAGCTTGTTGCCATGACGACAGTTGACGTGACAGCGTCATGGCATGCGTTTAGTTGGTTTGCACGGTGTTTGCTGGTGTCAAAGGTCCTTGTCGGAACGTTCCAGGGTGGCGGCTCTGGGTCTGGCGGCCGGCGTCCTGCTGGTTCTGCTGCTCCTCTGTCTTTACCGGATCCTCTGTCCTCGAAACTACGGCCAGATGGAACGGCGGCGCCGCCGCCAAGGGGAGCTGCCCTGCGACGGCTACGGTTACTCGGCGCCCATCAGCGAGATCTCGCCTCTTCTGCTGAGCGGCCACATGATGGTGGGGAAGATCCCGTCTTCTGTTTGTGACCGGCGGGATCGAACCTTCCGCTTTGACCTTTCTCCCCCTCCCGCAGGACATCGAGTGTCTGGCGAGTGACGGGATGCGACTTGCGAGCTGCTGCCTGGCGGGACAGATCCGTGTGTGGGATGCCCTGACGGGGGACTGCCTGACTGTCATCCCCAAGCCGGGGTGAGACCGACCTCCTGCGGGACGCTTTCTTGAGCCGCGACTTATATGTGTGTGTGTGTGTGTGTGTGTGTGTCTGTCACTCAGGAGCATCTCCTGGGGGGACGCGCCCGTGGCAGCCGCCCACTCGGACCATTCAAGCATTGAAGGCTCCGACCCCTCAGAGGACGAGGCGAACTCATTACGGCATCGCCTGTGTCGCTTCGAAGGCCAGCCGGACATGACGCCGCTCATCAACTTCAACTTCTCCCCGCCGCCCAGCCCCTGCACCCCGCCGTCTGGCAGGGCGGGCTTCGACTTTGGCCGTCTGGTGGCGCCTCTCCACACGGAGTGCACGCTCCCGTCGCCGCTCGCCTACACCTGTCCCTCCTCGCCACCGTCCGGCGGCACGCTCCGCAGGCGGCGCCCCCCGGGGGAGGCCACCGCCCCTCCCCCTTCCTATGACTTTAGCGCCATGCCAGGCTCCGTGTGGTCCATGGAGCTCAACGGGACTCTGATCGCTGTTGGGAGGAGCAACGGCGTACTGGAGGTGTGTCCTCACCTTTTGACCTGCGTACACTGTTAATTTTGTTGACTAAAAATATGTCTTTGTTATGGTCAACGACCCATTTTCCCCGGACTAAAATAGGACGATAACGTGATCACATGATAACCGTGATCATTTTGGTCACAATAACTGCAGTTTGAAATTCTCATATTGTTTCATCCTTACTCAATCAATCAATGTTAATTTATATAGCCCAAAATCACAAATGTCTCAAAGGTCTGTACTAATATATTCTGTATCGTTTGTCACACACGTCATTCCAATATGTCTTCTATACCTGAAACATAGGTAGACAACAAGCATACTTGCCAATGTGGTGGATGGTCCGAAACTTAAACAGCAAACACAGTGGTTTTAGTACAAAAGTTTTATTTACCCATATCAAAAAGTACAATTTGGATTGAATTGCCAATGCAAACAGACAGCATCCTCCGGAGGATCCAGAATCAAGCAAAATCATATCAAATATTGGTCTGCTGGCTTTCTATATGTTTCCCTCATGTGTCAAGGTCCAGTTGTTTTGCAACTGCTTGCTCCGCAACAACCTTGGATCCCTTAGTCATAAGAAACAATCAAAACATTTTGTAGAATGGTTAGAGGGACCACAAATTCAACTTTCACCTACATATGATCCTTCAATGGTTTCGAATGGGAAAAAATGAAAAGAACAGACCTCGTAAGGCTTTTTAACAAACTTTCCTCTCGGACTTCGATAGACACAAAATATGGTATAAAAGTTCAGCAATTCCACTACACCAACCATCCCGGATATTCCGGGAGACTCCCAAAATTCAGCGCCTCTCCCAAAAATCTCCCGGGGACAAATTTTCTCCCGAAATTCAGGCAGAGCTGGAGGCCACGCCCCCTCCAGCTCCATGCGGACCTGAGTGACGTGTCGACAGCCTGTTTTCACGTCCGCTTTGCCGCAATATAAACAGCGAGCCTGCCCAATGACGTTATAACTGTAGAATGATCGAGGGCAAGTTATTAGTTTCTTATGTGGGTTTATTGTTAGGCAGTTTCATTAACGTCCGTTTTATATGTTTCCCTCATGTGTCAAGGTCCCGTTGTTTTGCAACTGCTTGCTCCGCAACAACCTTGGATCCCTTAGTCATAAGAAACAATCAAAACATTTTGTAGAATGGTTAGAGCGACCACAAATTCTACTTTCTCCTACATATGATCCTTCAATGGTTTCGAATAGGAAAAAAAAAGAAAAGAGCAGACCTCGTAAGGCTTTTTAACAAGCTTTCCTCTCGGACTTCGATAGACACAAAATATGGTATAAAAGTTCAGCAATTCCACTACACCAATCCTCCCGGAAATTCAGCGCCTCTGCAAAAATCTCCCGGGGACAAATTGTCTCCCGAAAATCTCCCGAAATTCAGGCGGAGCTGGAGGCCACGCCCCCTCCAGCTCCATGCGGACCATAGTGACGTGTCGACAGCCTGTTTTCACGAGCGACAGCGAGCCTGCCCAATGACGTTATAACTGTAGAATGATCGAGGGCAAGTTCTTGGTTTCTTATGTGGGTTTATTGTTAGGTAGTTTCTTTAACATCCTCCCAGCGCGGTAACAACACACAACAACAGCAGTCACAATTTCGTCTACCTTAAAGCAGTTTTTCTGCCGTAAACAGCAATGTTGTGACACTCTTAAACAGGACAATACTGCCATCTACTGTACATGCATATGTGACAGTAACATCTACGGCAGGTGTCACCAACCTTTTTGAAACCAAGAGCAACTTCTTGGGTACTGATTAATGCGAAAGGCTACCAGTTTGATACACGCTTTAATAAATTGCCAGAAATAGCCAATTTGCTCAATTTACCTTTAACTTTATGTTATTATTAATAATTAATATTTATCTTTGTGGAAACACTGATCATCACTCACCTAAAATATATATTTTTGATGTCATGTTTTAAATAGGTTAAAATCCAATCTGCACTTTTCTAGCTGTAAATATACTACTCCCCTCTTAACCACACCCCCCGCCACGCCCCCGACCACGCACCTGCATGACCTCACCTTTTTCCTGCGTGTCCTCACCTTTTGACATGCGTATCCTCACCTTTTGACCTGAGCTTCCTTACCTTTTACCCGCATGTCCTCACCTTTTGACATGCGTGTCCTCACCTTTTGAAATGCTTGTTTTCACCTTTTGACCTGAGCTTCTTCACCTTTTACCCGCATGTCCTCACCTTTTGACATGCGTATCCTCACCTTTTGACCTGAGTTTCCTCACCTTTTACCCGCATGTCCTCACCTTTTGACATGCGTATCCTCACCTTTTGACCTGAGTTTCCTCACCTTTTACCCGCATGTCCTCACCTTTTGACATGCGTATCCTCACCTTTTGACCTGAGTTTCCTCACCTTTTACCCGCATGTCCTCACCTTTTGACATGCGTATCCTCACCTTTTGACCTGAGTTTCCTCACCTTTTACCCGCATGTCCTCACCTTTTGACATGCGTGTCCTCACCTTTAGACATGCATGTCCTCACCTTTTGACCTGTGCTTCCTCATTTTTTGACCTGCATGTCCTCACATTTTGACCTGCGCTTCCTCACCTTTTCACCTGCATGTCCTCACCTTTGACCTGCGCTTCCTCACCTTTTCACCTGCATGTCCTCACCTTTTTCCTGCGTGTCCTCACCTTTTGACATGCGTGTCCTCACCTTTTGAAATGCTTGTTTTCACCTTTTGACCTGAGCTTCTTCACCTTTTACCCGCATGTCCTCACCTTTTGACATGCGTATCCTCACCTTTTGACCTGAGTTTCCTCACCTTTTACCCGCATGTCCTCACCTTTTGACATGCGTATCCTCACCTTTTGACCTGAGTTTCCTCACCTTTTACCCGCATGTCCTCACCTTTTGACATGCGTATCCTCACCTTTTGACCTGAGTTTCCTCACCTTTTACCCGCATGTCCTCACCTTTTGACATGCGTATCCTCACCTTTTGACCTGAGTTTCCTCACCTTTTACCCGCATGTCCTCACCTTTTGACATGCGTGTCCTCACCTTTAGACATGCATGTCCTCACCTTTTGACCTGTGCTTCCTCATTTTTTGACCTGCATGTCCTCACATTTTGACCTGCGCTTCCTCACCTTTTCACCTGCATGTCCTCACCTTTTTCCTGCGTGTCCTCACCTTTTGACATGCGTGTCCTCACCTTTTGACATGCGTATCCTCACCTTTTGACCTGAGCTTCCTCACCTTTGACCTGCACTTCCTCACCTTTTGACCGGCATGTCCTCACCTTTTGACATGCGCGTTCTCACATTTTGACCTGCACTTCCTCACCTTTGACCTGAGCTTCCTCACCTTTGACCTGCACTTCCTCACCTTTTGACCGGCATGTCCTCACCTTTTGACATGCGCGTTCTCACATTTTGACCTGCGCTTCCTCACCTTTTCACCTGCATGTCCTCACCTTTTTCCTGCGTGTCCTCACCTTTTGACATGCGTATCCTCACCTTTTGACATGCGTCACGTGTCCTCACCTTTTGACACGCGTGTCCTCACCTTTTGACATGCATGTCCTCACCTTTTGACCTGAGCTTCCTCACCTTTGACCTGCACTTCCTCACCTTTTGACCGGCATGTCCTCACCTTTTGACATGCGCGTTCTCACATTTTGACCTGCGCTTCCTCACCTTTTGACATGCGTCACGTGTCCTCACCTTTTGACACGCGTGTCCTCACCTTTTGACATGCATGTCCTCACCTTTTGACCTGAGCTTCCTCACCTTTGACCTGCACTTCCTCACCTTTTGACCGGCATGTCCTCACCTTTTGACATGCGTATCCTCACCTTTTGACCTGAGCTTCCTCACCTTTGACCTGCACTTCCTCACCTTTTGACCGGCATGTCCTCACCTTTTGACATGCGCGTTCTCACATTTTGACCTGCGCTTCCTCACCTTTTCACCTGCATGTCCTCACCTTTTTCCTGCGTGTCCTCACCTTTTGACATGCGTATCCTCACCTTTTGACATGCGTCACGTGTCCTCACCTTTTGACACGCGTGTCCTCACCTTTTGACATGCATGTCCTCACCTTTTGACCTGAGCTTCCTCACCTTTGACCTGCACTTCCTCACCTTTTGACCGGCATGTCCTCACCTTTTGACATGCGCGTTCTCACATTTTGACCTGCGCTTCCTCACCTTTGACCTGCACTTCCTCACCTTTTGACCGGCATGTCCTCACCTTTTGACATGCGTATCCTCACCTTTTGACCTGAGCTTCCTCACCTTTGACCTGCACTTCCTCACCTTTTGACCGGCATGTCCTCACCTTTTGACATGCGCGTTCTCACATTTTGACCTGCGCTTCCTCACCTTTGACCTGCACTTCCTCACCTTTTGACCGGCATGTCCTCACCTTTTGACATGCGTATCCTCACCTTTTGACCTGAGCTTCCTCACCTTTGACCTGCACTTCCTCACCTTTTGACCGGCATGTCCTCACCTTTTGACATGCGCGTTCTCACATTTTGACCTGCGCTTCCTCACCTTTTCACCTGCATGTCCTCACCTTTTTCCTGCGTGTCCTCACCTTTTGACATGCGTATCCTCACCTTTTGACATGCGTCACGTGTCCTCACCTTTTGACACGCGTGTCCTCACCTTTTGACATGCATGTCCTCACCTTTTGACCTGAGCTTCCTCACCTTTGACCTGCACTTCCTCACCTTTTGACCGGCATGTCCTCACCTTTTGACATGCGTATCCTCACCTTTTGACCTGAGCTTCCTCACCTTTGACCTGCACTTCCTCACCTTTTGACCGGCATGTCCTCACCTTTTGACATGCGCGTTCTCACATTTTGACCTGCGCTTCCTCACCTTTTCACCTGCATGTCCTCACCTTTTTCCTGCGTGTCCTCACCTTTTGACATGCGTATCCTCACCTTTTGACATGCGTCACGTGTCCTCACCTTTTGACACGCGTGTCCTCACCTTTTGACATGCATGTCCTCACCTTTTGACCTGAGCTTCCTCACCTTTGACCTGCACTTCCTCACCTTTTGACCGGCATGTCCTCACCTTTTGACATGCGCGTTCTCACATTTTGACCTGCGCTTCCTCACCTTTGACCTGCACTTCCTCACCTTTTGACCGGCATGTCCTCACCTTTTGACATGCGTATCCTCACCTTTTGACCTGAGCTTCCTCACCTTTGACCTGCACTTCCTCACCTTTTGACCGGCATGTCCTCACCTTTTGACATGCATGTCCTCACCTTTTGACCTGAGCTTCCTCACCTTTGACCTGCACTTCCTCACCTTTTGACCGGCATGTCCTCACCTTTTGACATGCGCGTTCTCACATTTTGACCTGCGCTTCCTCACCTTTGACCTGCACTTCCTCACCTTTTGACCGGCATGTCCTCACCTTTTGACATGCGTATCCTCACCTTTTGACCTGAGCTTCCTCACCTTTGACCTGCACTTCCTCACCTTTTGACCGGCATGTCCTCACCTTTTGACATGCGCGTTCTCACATTTTGACCTGCGCTTCCTCACCTTTTCACCTGCATGTCCTCACCTTTTTCCTGCGTGTCCTCACCTTTTGACATGCGTATCCTCACCTTTTGACCTGAGCTTCCTCACCTTTGACCTGCACTTCCTCACCTTTTGACCGGCATGTCCTCACCTTTTGACATGCGTATCCTCACCTTTTGACCTGAGCTTCCTCACCTTTGACCTGCACTTCCTCACCTTTTGACCGGCATGTCCTCACCTTTTGACATGCGCGTTCTCACATTTTGACCTGCGCTTCCTCACCTTTTCACCTGCATGTCCTCACCTTTTTCCTGCGTGTCCTCACCTTTTGACATGCGTATCCTCACCTTTTGACATGCGTCACGTGTCCTCACCTTTAGACACGCGTGTCCTCACCTTTTGACATGCATGTCCTCACCTTTTGACCTGTGCTTCCTCACCTTTGACCTGCGCTTCCTCACCTTTTCACCTGCATGTCCTCACCTTTGACCTGCGCTTCCTCACCTTTTCACCTGCATGTCCTCACCTTTTTCCTGCGTGTCCTCACCTTTTGACCTGAGCTTCCTTACCTTTTACCCGCATGTCCTCACCTTTTGACATGCGTGTCCTCACCTTTTGAAATGCTTGTTTTCACCTTTTGACCTGTGCTTCCTCAATTTTTGACCTGCGTGTCCTCACCTTTTGACCTGCACTTCCTTACTTTTTGACATGTGTCCTCACCTTTTGACCTGCGCTGCCTCACCTTTTTCCTGCTCTTCCGCACCTCTTGACCTGCCTGTCCTCACCTTTTGACCTGCGCTTCCTCAATTTTTGACCTTTGATCTGCGTCTACCTTTTGTCCTGCGCTTCCTCACCTTTTAACCTGTGTCCTCACCTTTTGACCTGCACTTCCTCACCTTTTAACCTGTGTCCTCACCTTTTGACCTGCACTTCCTCACCTTTTGACCTGCGTGTCCTCACCCTTTTGACCTGTGCGTTCTCAACTTCCAATCCGCGCGTCCTCATTTTTTTTTACCTTTGACCTGCATGTCCTCACCTTTGACCCGTCATGTGCTTCCAGCTGTGGGACGCCGTGGACGGATGTTTGTACTGCACACACGACGGCGGCGCCTCTGGAATCACAGCTCTCATCTTCCTGGACAACAGGTGGACAAGTCACGTTCAAATCAGGGTCACGTGACCTACAGGTCAGCTGAGGGCCATTTTGTTGTCGCGCAGAATCGTGGTCGCGCGTCTTAACGGCTCATTGGATTTCTTCAGCGTGGACGTCAACAATCCTCTGGTGGTAATTCAGCTCCGAGGTGAGACGCCGCCGGCCGAGCGCCTTCGCCGCCTGCTTCTAAACGGCGTCCTTGTTTTTAGGCGCTGGCGGCGAGGACTCCATCAGCTGCACGCTGACACGCTCGGTGCAGTGCGCTCACCAGAAGCCCATCACGGTGCTGCGAGCCGCTGCCGGCAGGGTGGTCACCGGCAGCCACGATCACACCATCAGGGTACGACCTCTGGGTAAAAGTGGCAGACGCTCCGACTAATGTCTGTTTTTGTCAGGTCTACCGTCTGGAGGACTCGTGCTGTCTCTTCACGCTGCAAGGTCACTCGGGGGGGATCACCGCCATCTACATCGACCAGGTACTGCATTTCCTGCTTTGTCACCAATGAAGCACAAGTACAGTGGGGCAAAAAAGTATTTAGTCAGCCACCGATTGTGCAAGTTCTCCCACTTAAAATGATGACAGAGGTCTGTAATTTTCATCATAGGTACACTTCAACTGTGAGAGACAGAATGTGGAAAAAAAATCTAGGAATTTTAAAGAATTTATTTGTAAATGATGGTGGAAAATAAGTATTTGGTCAACCATTCAAAGCTCTCACTGATGGAAGGAGGTTTGGGCTCAAAATCTCACGATACATGGCCCCATTCATTCTTTCCTTAACACGGATCAATCGTCCTGTCCCCTTAGCAGAAAAACAGCCCCAAAGCATGATGTTTCCACCCCCATGCTTCACAGTAGGTTTGGTGTTCTTGGGATGCAACTCAGTATTCTTCTTCCTCCAAACACAAGTTGAGTTTATACCAAAATGGATACATGGATGATACAGCAGAGGATTGGGAGAATGTCATGTGGTCAGATGAAACCAAAATAGAACTTTTTGGTACAAACTCAACTCGTGGTGTTTGGAGGAAGAAGAATACTGAGTATGAGTTTATTTGGAACATGCAAGCATCAAAATTTCCAGTTTCTCTTTTCAACCTTTTCGAAAAGGAGTAGGAAGAAGCAGAGCTTATTTAATCTTATCTCTTTTCTTTTACAGAACAGTTGCTAAAACTTTGGTTCACTTCCTGTTCTCAATGTCTTCACAATATACTCCATAAGTAATTAAATAAAAATAAATAAATTATTGTTGAAGTTTTATTCCATACAACGAGATAAGTAAGATTATTTTTTGTACTTTGTAAACGCTTTAAGTTTGAAGAGGTTCTTGAAGTGGATCATATTAGTACATTGTTTGATTGCTTTGCTTAATCCATTCCATAGTTGAATTCCACATACAAATGTACTGAAGGTCTTAAGTGTTGCACGTGCGTACAAATCTTTTAAGTTACATTTTTCTCTAAGATTATATTTCTCCTCTTTTGTTGAGAAGAATTGTTGTATATTCTTGGGAAGCAGGTCGTAGTTTGCTTTGTGCATAATTTTAGCTGTATGCAAATCCACTATGTCATGGAATTTCAGTATCTTTGATTCAATAAATAAAGGGTTTGAGGAATACTGAGTTGCATCCCAAGAACACCATACCTACTGCGAAGCATGAGGGTGGAAACATCATGCTTTGGGGCTGTTTTTCTGCTTAGGGACAGGACGATTGATCCGTGTTAAGGAAAGAATGAATGGGGCCATGTATCGTGAGATTTTGAGCCATCAGTGAGAGCTTTGAATGGTTAACCAAATACTTATTTTCCACCATAATTTACAAATAAATTCTTTAAAATTCCTAGATTTTTTTTTCCACATTCTGTCTCTCACAGTTGAAGTGTACCTATGATGAACATGACAGACCTCTGTCATCATTTTAAGTGGGAGAACTTGCACAATCGGTGGCTGACTAAATACTTTTTTGCCCCACTGCATGTTTTTTTATTTTTTTTTATACATAGTCATGGTCAAAAGTTTACATACACTTGTAATGAACATAAAGTCAAGGCTGTCTTGAGTTTCCAATAATTTCTACAAGTTTTATATTTTTGTGATAGTGATTGGATCACATACATAATGGCGGTTCCATCCTCTTCACTCAGACCATGGTCCTTGCGAGCGGCGGCCAGGACGGCGCCATCTGCCTGTGGGACGTCCTGACAGGCAACCGCGTCAGCCACGTTTACGGGCACCGCGGCGACGTGACCTCGCTGGTGTGCACCAGCAAGTGCGTCGTCAGCTCGGGACTGGACGACCTGATCTGTATCTGGGACCGCAAGAAGGGACTCAAAATGTACTCCATCCAGCAGGTCGGTCTAGATGTCATCTTGGTGTCCTGCAGAGGGTGCCACTGCACTCATTGGGTTTGTTTGTGTTTGTGTGGAGCAGGAAGCGGGCTGCGGCGCCAGTCTGGGTCTCATCTCAGAGTCTCTCCTCGTGACGGGCGGCTTGGGCTGCGTCTCCTTCTGGGACCTCAACTACGGCGACCTCATCCAGACGGTGTACTTGGGTCCGAGCAGCGACGGGCAGGGCGTGCGGCAGCTGCTGGTGCTCAACAACGCCGCCATCGTGTGCGACTTCGGCAGCGAGCTGAGTTTGGTCTACGTGCCCTCGGTGCTGGAGACCATGGACTGAGGAGGCGGAGCAGGTTTGATCCGGTGCCCCGTGTGAACACGTTCTTAACTGTCATGTGACCTGCTGCCTTCCACGACACACACCTGCGTTTCTTTTTATGTATGCCGTATTTCCTTGAATTGCCGCAGGGCATAAAGTACGCGCCTGTCTTGAATTACCGCCTGGTCAAACTCGTGACACTTCCCTTGTCGTCATTTTCAAAATGGAGGAGGCTGATTTCAATACCGGTAATTTCAAATCACTTAAAGGGAAGAAGATTAAGAACTATTCAGTAGGATTTAAGGTCCAAGCTTACATCACACTCAAATTTTTACTGCATGCCTTTGGTAAGTGCCGGAGTGAGAAGAGGTTTTTAAAATAACTAGCGCATGCTTACTTTTACCGCATGCCTTTGGTAAGCGCAGGAGTGAGAAGAGGTTTTAAATTAATCAGCGCCCCGGCGGCAATTCAAGGAAATACGGTAGATGGATTATTTATTAGCGGTACTTTAGCTCTGAAGAATTATTTGGGCGAGGGCATGAAGTGCCTGCGCTGGGGAACATTCCTTTTATCCCCGCACCCCCGCGAGGTTACTGATACTGTTGACGGGACCCAGGTGCACATGACCTCTGTGCACATGTTTACATGGACTAAGTTTTTTAATGTTCTGGACCAAACAAGCAAACTTCTGGAGGGGGAGGGGCCGACTCACATTTAGACAGGAAACCCCGCCCCCTTCTCCCTTGACCGGTGGCGTGGATTTAACTTATTGACTTTTTTGTAACAGAACTTTGTACTAATATTTTCAATAAAGAGACTTTTATAGTACAACTTAGTGTCGACGTACTTTATTCAACCATTAGTAAACTTCTAAAAGGCTTACACAAACTCATTGCTGATTGGTTGTCTTCCAACAAGCTCCGCCCAGCCCGCCATGTTTAAAAGCATCACTTGGCTGTGCAGTGCATGCTGGGATTGTTCTACGGCTCAAAAGTTTACTTGTTGAGACTCCACAGGGGATCTAGACCGCTGAGGGGGTCTGTGCTTTCGCCCCCCCGGGTCCCGTGGAGACCCTGACCCTCCGCCGGCTGCAGGAAACTCTGCTTGGTGACGCGTTGCTTTCCCCGCCCGCCGCCCTCCATGGAGAAAGCTTCTGGCGCCAGCGAGGCCAGCAGTTCCAACGACGACGGAGCGGCGGGCGGTGGTTCAGGCGGAGTCTCCGGGGGCATGAGGGGAGGGGACTCAACATCCAGGCCGTTGGGCGGCGGCGGGGAATGTGCTAGGGGGGAACTAAACGAGGCGGTGGGTTCCAAATGTTCCTGGGGGGCGTCGTCCGGCGAGTCGAGGGAGGGTGAGACGCACACAAGCTCCTCCTCCAGGCCGGGACAGGCCCCGCCCTCCGTGGGCTGGGTGCTGGGGGGCCGCACGCTGAGCTTGGCGATGGTGGCCTGGATGGAGCTGATGGGCATGTCGGCCCCCAGGACCAGATCCTGCTGGGACTCCTGGCGCGAGTACGACTGCAGAGACAAGAAGAGCGGACGTCAAGGGGGGGACGGTACCGTGGGGCCGGCGTGGGCGTGTCACCTTCGTCGCGGCCGAGCTGGCGGTCCTGCTACTGGTTGCTACGGAGACGCCGTGTCGCAGCAGGACCTGCTCAGAGTGCTTCAACACGGCCTCGTAGCAGAACTTGAGGTGCAGCTGAAGACGACACACATTTTGTTATTCCACTTGAGTGACAGCCATGACGCCCTTGACCTCTCACCTTCTCGTGCAGCATGTTCTTCCTCTGCTGCCTCATCTTCTTCACCAGCACACGAAGGTCCGCGATCCCGTTCCCGGCCTCCAGCTCCTGCAGCGCCGCGTACAGCAGACAGAAGGCGCCGGTGCGTCCGACACCCGAACTGGGAGGGAAAGCGAGAAGGGGGCGTGGCCTGATTAATGACTTTCACCAAGGTATGTCACTTCCTGTCTACATTTCAGAATTCAACATGGACTTTTTAGTCTTGGTGTCTCCATCACATATTGATATTGGTGCGATATCAGCAGAAACAAATTGTGAATTATATTTATATAGCGCTTTTCTCTAGTGACTCAAAGCGCTTTACATAGTGTAACCCAATATCTAAGTTCCATTTAAAGCAGTGTGGGTGGCACTGGGAGCAGGTGGGTAAAGTGTCTTGCCCAAGGACACAACGGCAGTGACTAGGATGGCGGAAGCAGGAATCGAACCTGCAACCCTCAAGTTGCTGGCACAGCCACTCTACCAACCGAGCTATGCACGTGTATTACCATAAGGGAAATACTAACAAGTATGTTGGAGCCTTCACACAGGAAAAAAACAAGAACAACTTCTACAGTTAAATCATTCATGCTTAAGACGAGTAGACAATACAAATATTCTTAAAGACTATAGTAATGACACTTAAATGATATAACGGATTTCCTTGAATTGCCACCGGGGCGCTAATTCATTTAAAACCTCTTCTCACTCCGGCGCTTTCCAAAGGCATGCGGTAAAAGTAAGCATGCGCTAATTATTTTAAAACTTCTTCTCACTTCGGCGCTTACCAAAGGCATGCAGTAAATTTAGGCCTGCGCTTAAAAAAATTGAGTGTGATGTAAGGATACCATTATGAAAAGCACAATAAATAAAAAAAAACGTTATTATGGTCTTACCTTTACTTATAAATGAAGTCCATGCGCAGCTCCTTCTGATCAAAAGCATCGATAACTTGTTTATAGAAGTCTTCCTTATCATTATTCAGTTTTTAAAAGTCTCTCTGTCTCGATGGAGATCTTCCTTTAATACTTCCTGCTTCGATTGAAAGGCCAGTTTAGAAAACGGTTTTATTTTAGATATGTAATCCTCCATGTTAAGACTGCAAGCGAGAGAAAAAATTGAACACACGCTGCTCACTTTTGCTGCTTGTTGTCACTTCTGCAGCCGAGCAGTCGCAAGAAGGATCACTAGCGCCCTCTACCACCAGGAGGCGGGAGTCATTTAATGACTCATATTTGACACACGCAGCTACGGTACATAAATAAAACATAGCTGCTTACTGTTCTTTTTAGCATATTCAATAGCTTGGACCTTAAATCCTACTGAATAGCTCTTAATCTTCTTCCTTTCATGCGATTTAAAATTATTGAAATCAGCTTCCTCCATTTTGAAAATGATGACAGGTGAAGTGTTACTCGTGACGTCACGAGTTTGACCCGGTGGAAATTCCAGGCATATGCTAATTATTTTGCGACACGAGTTTGACCCAGCGGATATTCTAGACATGCGCTACTAAAAATAATATTTTGCGAAACGAGTTTGACCCGGCGTTAATCCTGAGCCGGCCGTAATGCTGAGCGTGCGCTAATTATTTTACGAAACGAGTTTGAGCCGGCAGTAATTTTAGGCAGCCGCGTACTATATACCCGGCGGCATTTCAAGGAAATACGGTAGTCATTTATCCGCATCATGCTTTGTAATAGATCAAAGTGGTTCAATTTAGTTTTTTTTAATGGTGCTTTGACGGTTATTATAATGTTCACAAAGCCCACTGAGCAGGCTGTGTTATGTCTGACATTTTTTTTTTTTGCACCATGACTGGGGAAGGTTGTTTGCCTTGGGTCATATATATAAATGCTGCGCCTACTAACATTCAAACCCTACTTAGACCTGAAATACCCACAAAGTCACGGCACTTGGCCCAAGGCAATATTTTGGACACCCCTCTGCTAGGCTATAGACCACTAGTTGATAGCAGCTACACGACAGCTGAGCACACAATAGCACACAAGCTAGGCATATGTAATTGAATAATATTGCCATTTAAAACAGCGCTTTTTTCAACAATCAAGAATCAAATAATTACAGTCGCATATTAGTTACACATACTTAGTCTTTGAGGTAGCAGCGTATTAGAAAGTATCCAGTAACAAAGGTGTCTGCGCCATCTTTTTCATTGTGACCACTAGGGGTCGCCAAATTACCACTTCAACTTAACAACAGCATAAGTCCATTCCAGGTGGACAATAATAAATAGGTTAGTGATTTTCGATACAAGTATGTAGAATTCCGGCCGATATTGTATCGGGACACCCCTAAAACTCCGGCTGATGGTCTGTGACGACCTCTCACCTGCAGTGGACCACCACAGGAGTGTGTGAGGGTCTCTGGTGCAGGTAGTGCCCATGGACCTCCTGGATGAAGTTCAGCAGGTTGCTCTTGCTCTCGGGAAGCCCCCTGGTGGCGACAGGTTGAAGGAAAAAAGAACGGAGGGACTGACAGGAAGTGTGTGCTCTTACAGCTCTGGCCAGGAGGTAAACTGCAGGTGGACAACGGTGCGCTTGAGGCTCTGGTCGCGGTACTGCAGGCTGATCATGCGCTCCACGTGTGTGGGCGTGGTCTTCTGCGTGGTCAGGCTGAGCGTGATGGGACCCTGAGACAACTGCTGGCCGCGCTCTGTCGGGAAGTAGTGCAGAACTTTCCCCTGAAAGTTGGAGGAAGGGTTCAAATTAGGGGGAACAAAACAAGCGTGATCGGGAGCATCGTACCTTCTCCACTTCCTGCTCCGAAACCAGCATGACCACCAGGGACACTTTCTGCTCGTAGACCATCAACCAGAAATCTGCGGCGGTGCCAGTGAGCGGCGCCTGGGTGGCGATGAGGTGGGGGCAATATAGCGACAAGTCTTTGATGTAGCTAGCGTTGATGTAGTCGTCTTTGCCCGACTGCAGGACCACCCTGTTGAGGTCGTAAGGCATCACGTCCTGGTGCCGGTTCTTCATGGTGTAGCAGCGGGCGATAGCGATGGACAGCTGCCGGGCGTCTTTCTCCTGCTGCTCCTGGAGTTCCTTCCAATGAGCGTCCAGCACCGACACCCCCCCCTCCGTCTCCGAAGGGTTCTCCAGGGACTCCACTTGTCTTCTGAAATTTTCCAGTTCACTGTGAAGACGGGCAACGAGCTCTGGATCTTGGTACGGGTCACCTTGGATCAAGAGAACCCCCTGAGAGTCCTTCTTTCGCCGCTCCCCCTCCTTGGGATCTGCTTTAATGGGCTGGAGGACGTTGGTGGGGGTCTTGGTGGCCCCAGTGTGACTCTCTGGACTGGAGGAGAGGAGGTCATGATGGCTAGAGTTCTGAAGCTGGAACATTGATGTGGATGGACATGCTGCTGAGAGAGAGGAAAGGGTGGGTGGACCGATACCCCCCGTCTTGGGGGTGGTCGTGGGTCTCAGCTGGGGGGTCAGACCCATAGACGCTGGACCTGGTGAGGGTGCTGGAGACGGGACAGGTGGAGGGGAGGGAGTAATGGCTGTCTGTCCTGCTGAAGGTTGGACCATGTGCTGAGGCGGGACATGAGGATGTAGACTATGTGGGCCCATGGCGGGGGGCTGCTGTGGACCACTTGGGGGTAAACTAACTCCTGGGGGTGAAGGGTACATTGAAGGCTGTGGGGGAGCTAGGGGCTGTGGTGCCAGGGGCTGCTGAGGCAACATGGGGGGCCCTCCAGGATAGCAAACACCCCCAGTGTGGTGGGCTTGTACTTGGCTTGGAGGGGGCATTGACATGTGCGGTTGGGGCATGCTTGGAATGGAATGTTGTCCAGGGTGGGGATGATGCTGTGGTGCAAGGCTACCCGGGGACATCTGCACCATGGGACCTCTTGGGAGATGGACTTGAGGACCGGGAGGCATCTGTGCATGAAGCGGGGGCTGAATAGTCTGTGGATGGGGCACGAGTTGCTGGGCACTGTGGGGCATTTGTTGCTTTGGGTGGGACAGGTAAGACTGAGAAACAGGCGGGGTCGTCTGAGACGTTGGCGGGAGTTGTAGAGGAGCACTTTGTGCGGGCATCAGGCCCTGGGATGGGGGTGGCATAGAGCCTGGCATCCCTTGAGGCAGCTGCTGTGGGGCGTAGGTCTGAGGGGTCGGGTAGCCTTGGTGTATCTGAGGCGGGGCCTGGTAGCCGTTTTGTTGTTGATGCATGTGACCTGGGAATGTTTGTGGATACTGTGGCGGGGCACGAGATTGAGGGGGCAAGTAACCATGGGAATAAGTCTGTAAAGGAAGGTGATGGGCAGCAAGGGGTCTGGGTCCAGCCTGGTAGCCTGGGGGAAGTGGTTGCCCCACAGGAGATGGGTAAGGTTGCTGAGCCGGTTTCTGTTGCGTCAAAATCGGGACTCCCGTTTGGGGAACAAACTGGGGGTATGCTCCCATCTGTGGATGTACAGGGTAAGCAGTAGAAGCTGCAGGCGGGAGGGGGTGTTGAGGTGTTGAAGGGTAGCTGGGGATCGGGGCCTGAATGCTGTCTACTGTGGTGGTTGAGGGCCGGACTGGAGTGGGACAAACTTGAGGGACGTGGGGGCCAGGTGGCCTGTATGGCACCTGCGTCGGTATTTGTGAAGGCATCTGTGGAATCTGTCTGCATGCCAAAGGTCCAGGTGCCGCCACAACACCGGATGTTGGAAACTGAGCAATCCGAGCCAGAAGCTCTGGAGGAGGGAGATTGGCTGGGAAACGAGGAAGACCCGGGATTGAAGAACCGGGCCAAGGCAAAGATCCGCTTCCGCCCAGGCAGGCACCCGGGGGCAGGAAGGCTTCTGGACCTGGCAGACGAGATGTGGGAAGGGAAGGAATGTTAGGCGGGAGGCTGCGCAGCTCCTCTGGTTGGTCATTTCCTAAAGCCAAAATGGCTGCATTGAGTTGGGCCAACTCTGGATCATCTAGACTTGAACAGGCCGAGTCTCCATCCCGAGACTTTGGCTTCAAGTAGGGCTTTGCCGCTGTAGGTCTGGCCGGAGGCTTTTTCAGGCTTTCTCTAACAGGAGAGCAGAGGTAGGAAAATGAAAATCACTTAAAGCATAAACAGGACCCTACGGTTCTGAAGTCCAAGTTTTTACAGACTAAGGTCTACATTTTCATCCCACCTTTCGAGGACAGGCTTCCTCTCGTCCGCTCTGGTCTGACACAAAGTCTTTGCTCTCTCAAGCAGACGAGAAGCTTTGGCTTCCAGGTCGTCGTAGAACTCTTTGCCTTCCTGGGACTTCTTCATCAGGTCCTCGTAGGCTTCGTAGGAGCCCACCAGACCCTGGACCGTGCCGTTCCACTGCTGCTCCGTTTGGCTCAGACTCTTGCGGACGGACGCGTACTGAACATTGGCCTCGGTGAGGGCCTTCAAGATGTTCTCCTGGGCCGCCAGGTTCTGGTCGATGTATACCTTCACCTGCTCGTACTTCTTCAGCTGCTCCTCAAACACACGCTGGAAGGTCAAAAGTGGGTTCAAGTTTCACGTAAAGTTTGTGCGATTATATAAAGTAGGATTATTGAACCATCAAGTCTGCTTCAACCCTTGAGTCAGCCTTAACCAAAAAACTATTATTTTTTCTGTATCTTCGACAAATCAGTTAAATTTAAAGGCCTACTGAAATGAGATTTTCTTATTCAAACGGGGATAGCAGGTCCATTCTATGTGTCATACTTGATCATTTCGCGATATTGCCATATTTTTGCTGAAAGTATTTAGTAGAGAACATCCACGATAAATTTCGCAACTTTTGGTTGCTAATAAAAAAAGCCTTGCCTGTACCGGACGTAGCAGACGATGTGCGCGTGACATCACCGGTGTGAGGGCCCCTCACATCCTCACATTGTTGATAATGTGAGCCACCAGCAGTAAGAGCAATTTGGACGGAGAAAGCGACGATGAAAGATTTGTGGATGAGGAAAGTTAGAGTGATGTACTATAAAAAAAAAAAGGCGACGGCAGTGTGAGCGATTCAGATGTTATTAGACACATTTACTAGGATAATTCTATATAGTGTTGTAGTGAGATTATAAAGTCATACCTGAAAGTCGGAGGGCTGCGGTGAACGCCAGTGTCTCTCAGTGAAGCCAATGGAGGAGCCAAGATCTCAGCTGCCTTTTTGACAGCTACAGGAGGAGGTCGCATAATCCACTCAATTCTCAGGTAAGAACCGACTTAATATCACAATTTTCCCATCCAAAAACTTGCTGGTTGACGTAGAGAAACATGTTCGCTTGACCGCGTTGTGTTAAAGCTTCACAACAAAGAAACACTGGCTGTGTTTCGGTGCTAAAGGCAGCTGCAATCCACCGCTTTCCACCAACAGCATTCTTATTTATAGTCTCCATTATTAATTGAACTAATTGCAAAAGATTCAGCAACACAGATGTCCAAAATACTGTGTAATTATGTGATGAAAAGAGACTACTTTTAGCCGTAAATGGTGCTGGGCTAATATGTCCCCTCCAACCAATAACGTCACAAACAAGCGTCATCATTCCGCGACGTTTTCAACAGGAAACTCCGCGGGAAATTTAAAATTGTAATTTAGTAAACCAAACCGTCCGTATTGGCATGTGTTGCAATGTTAATATTTCATCATTGATATATAAACTATCAGACTGCGTGGTGGGTAGTAGTGGGTTTCAGTAGGCCTTTAATTTTTAGAGGGCTGAAATTCGGCCACATAGTTTAGAACAAGTTTAATTTTAAAATGTAGGACGCTTAACGTGTGAATTAAGTAGACTCAAGGGTTAAGGTAGCGCGAGTTTTGGAATGTTCTTCCAAAAGCTGAGCTACCTTCATGTCTGCTCTCTCGGTGGTGACCAAAGTGGAGGTGATGTCATCCTGATGAATGAGCTCGCGTAGTTGTTTCTCCAAACTGCTTCTCTGCTCCCTCATTTCCTGAACCTTAGCCAGAATCCGCTTCATGCACTGAAGCCCCGCCACTTCCTCTGCAAACACACACCATGTGTCCACTAAATCCCACCTTGGAAACACCATCAGGTCCGTGCTGACCTTCACTGAGTTGTGGGTGGGGCAAAGCCTCCCTCAGACTTTCCAGAGGCCCCCCCAGCAGGCGCAGGTTGCTGATGTGCAGGTTCATGGCCCGGTGAAGCTCTGTGTTGGTGAAACTGGCCTTCTCGTGAGCTTCCATGTATTTTTCCAGGTCCCTGTGGATCTCAGACAGAATTTGGGCCTGCGGCGCTGGGTGCAGCTCCACCACTGGGGGGCCCGCTTCCTGGAGGGCGCGCTCACCAGCCTCGTCCGCCTCCAGAACATCTCGGATCTCTCTCAGGGACGACTCCACATCGGTGAAGACCCCCGAGAGGACTGCAGGGGCAAAGAAAGTAAGTTTGTAGTGTTTTCATGGGTTATCTGTAAGGGTGTCCGGATCATATTATGATAACAAATAACGGTTTGATATGGTGAAAAAAACAACAACTGTGCAATGATATTGGCTTGTATAAAAGCACCAAGTTAAACAAAATTGTCTAAAATTCCGAACGTTAATGTTAGCATGCTAACAGTAGGCATGTGTCAAGAACCAAGTTATATAACTGAGGTGTTTGGCTGCAAAACTGGCTAAAAAAGTTAGCACAATAATGTTAACAGTCAGCATGTGCCAAGTACCAAGTTATGAGTTTCAGGTGTTTGGCTGCAAAATTGGCTAAAGAAATTAGCATGTGTCAAGTACAAAGTTATATGACTGAGGTGTTTGGCTACAAAACTGGCTAAAAAAGTTAGCACAATAATGTTAGCATGTTAACAGTCAGCATGTGTCAAGTACCAAGTTATGAGTTTTAGGTGTTTGGCTGCAAAATTGGCTAAAGAAATTAGCATGTGTCAAGTACAAAGTTGTATGACTGAAGCGTAAGGATGTAAAATTGGCTAAAAAAAAAGTTAGCCTGTGTCAGTACCAAATTATGACTTCAAAAATTGGCAAAAAAAAAGTCAGAATGTTAATGATAGTATGCTAACAGTTAGCATGTGTCAAGTACCATGACTCTGAGGTGTTTGGCTTCAAAATTGGCAAAAAAAAAAGTTAGCGAAAGAGTTAGTGCTGCAAGGGATTCTGGGTATGTGTTCTGTTGTGTTACGGTGCGGAATGATCTCCCGAAATATGTTTGTCATTTTTGTTTGGTGTGGGTTCACAGTGTGGCGCATATTTGTAACAGTGTTCAAGTTGTTTATACGGCCACCCTCAGTGTGACCTGTATGGCTGTTGACCAAGTATGCCTTGCATTTACTTGTGTGTGAAAAAGCCGTAGATATTATATTAGAACGGCACGCAAAGTCAGTCCCTTTAAGGCATGCCCCCAATATTGTTGTCTGGGTGGAAATCAGGAGAAATTTGGGAGAATGTTTTCCCCAGGGCACTGAAATTCGGGAGTCCCACGGGAAAATCGGGAGGGTTGTCAAGTATGACTGGGAGACCCAACTGCTCTGTACTTCTCCCTACGTCCGTGTACCACTTCGTACAGCGGCGTTTTAAAAAGTCATAAATTTGACTTTTTGAAACGGATACCGATAATGTCCGATAATATCAGAAGTCCGATATAATCGGACATCTCTATTGGTAACTTATTGGAAGTAAAAAGGTAGTATCGGGACACCCCTGATTATTTCTGCTGCTCACCCTGCATGGACTGGATGAGGCTCTTGACGGTGTCGGGTCGGACACTGAGAGCTGCACACTTCTCCATCAGGACCGGAGGGATGTGGCTGTACAAGTCCAGGTTGTCTACAGACTCAGGCTCCAAACCCAGAGAGTCCATGAACTGCCTGGAAAAGACGAGGTGTTAGCCTAGCAAATAACAAACCGTCCGTCACGTCCTCTACTCACTCCAGCGTCTCATTCTTGCCGTCGATCTTGGCCATGATGTCTCGCAGCAGCTTGGCTTTCTCCTCGCTGCGCACACAAGAAAAGGTGCATCGGTGGACACCGGCCGCTAACATCTATACCGTGCGGGTGTGTACCTGTAGAGGGAGGACGCCTCGTGGGCCGCCATGGGGACCAGCTTGGCAAAGAGGTCTGGTCCAGTGACGCTGGGGTCTGTGGGGTTTACTGGGAGGGCTTTGACCAGTGGGGCACCTGAACGTGCACGCACACACAAACACACAACGGGTCTTTGTTATTTGCTGACTCGGCAGACTAGTAAAGCATCGTCTAAAGCAGAAGTGTCCAAGGTGCCGCCCGGGGCCATTTGCGGCCCGCAGCTTATTTAATATTGGCCCGTGACACATTCTAAAGAGAAAATAAAAACATCTTGGATTTAGAACATTACACAAAAATATACGTTTTTTAATTTTAGTGTGCTCACGTAATGCGAACCAAGTCATATGACTATGAAGCATATGCATGTAAAATTAGATAAAAAAGTTAGCATGTGTCTAGTACCAAGTTAAATGACTTGGAGGTGTTTGGTCGCAAAATTGGCAAAAAAGTTTTGCACATTAATGTTAGCATGCTAACAGTTGCCATGTGTCAAGTATCAAGTTATGAGTCAGAGGTGTTTGGCTGCAAAATTGGCGACAAACTTAGCATGTATGAAAATACCAAGTTATGTGACTCTCAGGTTTGGCTGCAAAATTGGCTAAAATGTTTGCATGTATAAAAGTTCCAAGTTGTACGAGTCTGAGGTATTTGGCTGAAAAATTGGCCCCCCAAAAAAGTTAGCATGTGTCTAGTACCAAGTTAAATGACTTGGAGGTGTTTGGTCGCAAAATTGGCAAAAAAGTTTTGCACATTAATGTTAGCATGCTAACAGTTGCCATGTGTCAAGTATCAAGTTATGAGTCAGAGGTGTTTGGCTGCAAAATTGGCGACAAACTTAGCATGTATGAAAATACCAAGTTATGTGACTCTCAGGTTTGGCTGCAAAATTGGCTAAAATGTTTGCATGTATAAAAGTTCCAAGTTGTACGAGTCTGAGGTATTTGGCTGGAAAATTGGCTAAAAAGGTGAGCATGTATAAAACTTCCAAGTTATACGAGTCTAAGGTATTTGGCTGAAAAATTGGCCCCCCAAAAAAGTTAGCATGTGTCTAGTACCAAGTTAAATGACTTGGTGTTCGGTCGCAAAATTGGCAAAAAAGTTTTGCACATTAATGTTAGCATGCTAACAGTTGCCATGTGTCAAGTATCAAGTTATGAGTCAGAGGTGTTTGGCTGCAAAATTGGCGACAAACTTAGCATGTATGAAAATACCAAGTTATGTGACTCTCAGGTTTGGCTGCAAAATTGGCGACAAACTTAGCATGTATGAAAATACCAAGTTATGTGACTCTCAGGTTTGGCTGCAAAATTGGCTAAAATGTTTGCATGTATAAAAGTTCCAAGTTGTATGAGTCTGAGGTATTTGGCTGGAAAATTGGCTAAAAAGGTGAGCATGTATAAAACTTCCAAGTTATACGAGTCTAAGGTATTTGGCTGAAAAATTGGCCCCCCCAAAAAGTTAGCATGTGTCTAGTACCAAGTTAAATGACTTGGAGGTGTTTGGTCGCAAAATTGGCAAAAAAGTTTTGCACATTAATGTTAGCATGCTAACAGTTGCCATGTGTTAAGTATCAAGTTATGAGTCAGAGGTGTTTGGCTGCAAAATTGGCGACAAACTTAGCATGTATGAAAATACCAAGTTATGTGACTCTCAGGTTTGGCCGCAAAATTGGCTAAAATGTTTGCATGTATAAAAGTTCCAAGTTGTACGAGTCTGAGGTATTTGGCTGGAAAATTGGCTAAAAAGGTGAGCATGTATAAAACTTCCAAGTTATACGAGTCTAAGGTATTTGGCTGAAAAATTGCCCCCCCCCCAAAAAGTTAGCATGTTTCAAGTACAAAATGATATGACTCTGAGGTGTTTGGCTGAAAAATTGGCTCTTAGGTAAAAATGTTAATGTTAGCATGTGTCAAAAACAAATTATATGACTCTGAGCTGTTTGGCTGCAAAACTGGCTAAAAAAGTTAGCATGTGTCAAGTACACAGTAGTGGTGGTAGCGGGGGTGTATATTGTAGTGTCCCGGAAGAGTTAGTGCTGCAAAGGTTTCTGGGTATTTGTTCTGTTGTGTTAGGGTGCGGATGTTCTCCCGAAATGTTTGTCATTTTTGTTTGGTGTGGGTTCACAGTGTGGCGCATATTTGTAACAGTGTTAAAGTTTATACGGCCACCCTCAGTGTGACCTGTATCGCAGTTGACCAAATATGACTTGCATTCACTCATGTGGGGAGGACGCTAAAGGCAGTGTCTTTAAGGCACGCCCCCAATTCTGTTATCCGGGTGAAAATCGGGAGAAATTCGGGAGAATGGTTTCCCCGGGATATTTTCAGGAGAGGCACTGAAATTCGTGAGTTTCCAAGAAAAATCGGGAGGGTTGGCAAGTATGTAGCATGTGTCAAGTACCAAGTTATATGAATGTAATGAGTTTGGGTCCAGATTTGGCAAAACAAAAAGTTTGCATTCTAATGTTAGCGTTGGTGCCTGAGGCTAACTAAGCACAATACTGAACGGCACGGTCTGTAATATTTGTAGTTCATTTAGCCATTTTAATGCTTGAGTGTGCTTAATTTAGGGCAAATAACACAAAGCTAAGATATGGATGTTGTGTTCAGATAGTTTGATCGACCTAAATTGTATTGGTTTTAATATCTTTAAAGTATCAAAGTAGCCCCTCCATCCTTTAATTTGTATTCATGCAAAAGCAAACTTCCTGTGACCTTTGACAGACGTCAGCGTGTCCAGGGCAGGAACAGACTCATGATAGACAAAGTCGTTGTCCTTCTTGGCGGAGTTGAACCTGCGTGGAGGACGGACATAGTCAGTACACGCGTGCCAGCTTGGACGTGGCCAAAAGTGCTTCCTACTTTCCACCGATGACGTCCATGGTGAACCTCAGGGCGTCCTGTACGCTGTCGGGCTGACCCTGTGAGCACACACACGCACGCACGCACGCACGCACGCACGCACGCACGCACGCACACACACACACACACACACACACACACACACACACACACACACACACACACACACACAATGCTGACTAAATAAGACCATTGTGACAAATTTAGACCACCACGACGTAGGTGTGTACCTTGGCCAGCTTGATGGCCTCGGACAGTTTGTCCAAGGAGCTCTGAAGGTACGCCAGCTGAGGACAGATGACATGCAGTCACAGGCAGTCTTCACCCAAAGTGGCTATGATCAATGTAAAAGTGTACACCAGGGGGTCCAAAGTGCGGCCCACAGCTCGTTTTTTATGGAAACATAAAATCTAGAGATGTCCGATAATTAATTTTTTGCCGATATTCCGATATTGTCCAACTCTTAATTACCGATTCCAATATCAACCGATATTGATATATACAGTCCTGGAATTAACACATTATTATGCCTAATAGTCTTGTGATGTCCCGCTGGATGCATTAAACAATGTAACAAGGTTTTCCAAAATAAATCAACTCAAGTTATGGAAAAAAATGCCAACATGGCACTGCCATATTTATTATTGAAGTCACAAAGTGCATTATTTTTTTTAACATGCCTCAAAACAGCAGCTTGGAATTTGGAACTTGCTCTCCCTGAGAGAGCATGAGGAAGTTGAGGTGGGGGTAGGGGGTAATGGGAGGTGTATATTGTAGCGTCCCGGAAGAGTTAGTGCTGCAAAGGGTTCTGGGTATTTGTTCTGTTGTGTTGTGTTTGTTGCGTTACAGTGCGGATGTTCTCCTGAAATGTGTTTGTCATTCTTGTTTGGTGTGGGTTCACAGTGTGGCGCGCATTTGTAACAGTGTTTAAGTTTTTTTTTATGGCCACCCTTGGTGTGACCTGTATGGCTGTTGACCAAGTATAAATTGCATTCACTTGTGTGAGTGAAAAGCCGTGGATATTATGTGATTGGTCCGGCACACAAAGGCACTCTGTACTTCTCCCTACGTCCGTGTACCACTCCGAACTGCGGCGTTTTAAAAAGTCATACATTTTACTTTTTGAAACAGATACCGATAATTCCCGATATTACATTTTAAAGAATTTATCGGCTGATAATATCGCCAGTCCGATATTATCGGATATCTCTAATAAAATCAATTTATGTGTGAATTCTCCAAAGCATTCACACATCGTATTTTTTTCTTCTTTTTGCGCGTTCTACCTTCCACATTTCTCACCCGATTCAAACCCTTCCAACTTCAAACTGTTCAGCCTATTCAGGAATCGCGGGCATTCCCATTACTAATTCCAAAAATTCCCCAGGTGTCCCGGAATTCCAGGTTTTCCGGGAAATGTTTCCCATTCAAAATGAATTAACCATTTTTCAAACTTTAACCATTTCCACAGTTTTCAACTTAATTTAAACCATTGCACCTTCCAGAAAATTCAAACTTCCCTTTTTCCAAGTAATAAAAAATTCCAGGACTTTCCAGAATTCCTGGTTTTCCAAAGCCCTATTTTCACCCTTTTTTCTGGCGACTACTCTTTCCACATTTTTCAACCCACTTCAACCGTTCCATCGTCAAATCATTCCTCTAAATCAGGACAAAAAACAAAGTTGTTTATTGAACTGGAAAAATTACTGGTTTTCCCGAAATTCTGTAATTTCTCAATTCAACATGTTACTACTTCAACATTTCTCAACAGATTTGGAAAATTTCAACACCAACCATTTCAAGTAATTCAGACCATTCAAGTGTTTTACCATATTCAAAAAAAAATCCCGTTTTTCTTGAAATTCCCAAATTTTTGGGAAATTCCAGTTGAAATGAATGGGACATTCAAACTTCCACAATTCCCACATTCTTCAACCCATTCCATCTTCAACACATTCCAACATTCTGGAAATTCAAACTACCCTTTCTCCAAGTTAAAGAAAAAATTGTTGATTTTCCCGAAATTCCCTAATACCCTTTACTACTTCAACATTTCTTGCCCGATTTAAACAATTCCAACACCAACTAATTCATGCTCAGAATCATTTTTGAAAATATCTTGCTTTTCCCAAAATTCACAAATTTCCAGGAAGTTCCCTTTTACATGAATGGGACACTTTTCCAAGTTACACAATTCCCACATTTTTCAAACCTATTCAAACCATACCAACATTAACACATTCCACTCATCTTGGACATTCAAACTAACATTTTACCAAGTTCCAAATCAAATTCAGGTTTTCCTGGAAATTCTAACTCTTCAACATTCGAACCATTTTTAAACGATTTCAACATTTAACCATTTCTACATTCATCCTACATTCCATTAGCATTTCAGTCCAGCGTCAGCTCTTCAACATTCAAACTATTTTTACATTCATACTACATTTTGTCAGCATTTCAGTTCAACTTCAGCATTGGAGCATTCACATGCAATTCCTTCAGTAATTGCCTCTTCTACTTACTAATGAGATTAACTTCAATATATTATGATAATTGGTTTGACAGCTATAACATGACGAAAAAGATGTTTTGGTTAGATAGTTTAGCATATACTGACCTACTTTGTATTGCTTTGAACATTTTTAATGTACAAAATGTATCAAAAGGCCCTTTTCCACCGTAGAAACGTTTCCATTTACCCAGGTAAATAGAGTATCCCCTGTGTTTCCAAATATTGACTATTTACTTTGTTACGTGTGATTTGTGGAGTTGTTAGCCTCAACCCGAGTGAACCCAATGCTGACGATAAATCTGCAGCCTTTGTGTCGCCACTATGAGATAAACGGTGACATTTATTATTTATATATTGTTATTTACAGATGAAATGGACCAACAGGACTCGCCTGACCCTCATGAATTCATCATTTACTGAGAGGACGACTTTCTGACTGTTGGACACTGGAGAAAAAAGCCTGACTTTATACACAAAATCTGGTACAGTTTTTTTCAAATTCATATCGAATTGTTTAATTAGTTAAATAAATATGACCTAATATTGTTTGTTTATGTACATAGTATCAGTGTAGGAATAAAGTAAACCACTCATCCACACGTCATCAGTCTCATTTGTATAAACTACCCTCAAACCACACACTTCTACAGGAATGCTTAAATGCTAAACTTTTGGTGGAAAAAGGCTTAAAATGGCTCCCCATCCTTTCTTTTCTTAAATATGCGCACTTAGTGAAGAAAGATTGCACACCCCTGATGTACAACATTGCATGCAAATACGAGTATGCATGAATATATGCATGTACCCGCTCGCCGTACTTCTGCTGCTCCTCGGCTTGTTTGCCCATGTGGAGCTGTGGAGGAATGAAAGACACGTGTTAGCCTGGTGTGCCATCACACACACTGCTGCTCACTGCTCCCCTCACCTCCCAGGGGGTGATCAAGGGTGATGGGTCAAATGCAGAGAATAATTTCACCACACCTAGTGTGTGTGTGTGTGTGTGTGTGTGACAATCATGGGTGCTTTAACTTTTTAACACACACACACAAACAGACACACAAAACTGTGTTTAAAGGAACTGCACTCTTTTTGTAATTTTGTCCATTATTCACAATTCCTATATAAGACAATAACACATAAGTTTTTCTTTTTTTATGCATTCTAAATCGTAAATAAAAACTAGCAAAAGTCAGCTAAGAATGGAATCCATGGGAGACGCTCTATTTCACCTATAAAGCGCTCTAAAAACATCCAAAAACCTCCATCAACATTTTATATACATGCTGTAAGTATATATGTAATGTATGAACATTCACAATAACATGTAATATTTACATATTTTGCTAATTTTAAGCATACGGCTGTGTATTAAATTTCACAGACGCATCACTACGTTCGCTTTTCCCTTCAACAACAACACTACTAATCATGGCGGACTTCATGGGAGACAGCAAAGACTACTTTGGAAAAATGATGACCAGAACCTTATATTTTTTAACCTGGCGGTCCCGTTCTTGTCTCCCTGTAATGTATGTCTGCTCTTAGTGGGACTGTGCCGAAAATGTAATTTCAGTTCTTAAATGTCTTGTACATGCTAAGAATGGACAATAATAAAGCATCCTGATCCCAAACAGATGCAGCTTTAGTGAAACACTAAGCACCATGTAGCAGTATTGCTAAGTGCTAAACAAAACATAATAGGGCAATCACTTACTATACAATGTCTGCTCTCACTGTGGTGCCCACAGATGGGACGTTTAGATGAAGAATTAATCCTCACGAAAGGTTAAAAAAAAGATGCTGCAACCTAGCATCTTCTCCAGGTCTAAGTTGAATGTCAAAGTTGACCAACTTGTCGGTTTGTGTCCACAACCTTCTACTATCCAGGTGAGAGGCATGATTAATAATCTAGAATTAACTTTCACCAACTCAGAGGCGATGGTGGAGCTCAATATGTTGATATAGCTGCATAAGCTAGTTAGCTCTCTGTGAGCAATGTGGCGCTAAAAATAGTTTGTCTGCGTCAGCGCTTATAATAACAATATCACTAATACTTGGTCATCATATGTAAATGGAGTATTGTTGGCACTTTTTGAGTTATTTTAGCTGCATTGGGAGCCACCTTGTACTTGCTGTATTTTACGCCTTAGAATGTATAAAACAAAGAAAAACATTTGTGTTCTTGTCTTGCATAGGGATTGTGGATAGGCAAAATTCCCCAAGATTGCAATTCAACATTAAAAGAAAAAATGCAAATGAAATAACATCACAGACAAGTTGCGCAGAAACAGGAACACAAGTTGCACTCACGTGTGCGATGGCTGCAAAATAGTAGATCTTCATCTGGACCAGCTTCTTCCAGTCCTTCTGGATCTTCCCCAGCATGGAGGCCGTCTCGGAGTTCTCCAGTGCCCTACAGGCCTCCTTGTAGTAATCCACCACCTGTAGTGACACATGGGGCACGCTTAGCTACCCCGACCGCCACGTGGTAACCTCCTCGTCACTTTTTCGATGTTTGACAACAGAATGGCGACCTGAGCGCTGATGCGAGCCACCAGGAAGCTCTTCCTGTTGTCCAGCATGGATTTCTCCAGAAGACACTCCTGAGCCTGACCCTGGGACACACACACACACATTGCATGAGACTTTATGTGTGTGTGTGTGTGTGTGTGTGTGTGTGTTTAGCACGCACTCACCAGCATGAGGTTGATGTTGAGGTTAAGGATCTGATGGCTCATGTCCACACTGAAGTTGTGACTGAAATTATCCCTCAGGTAGGAGAACGCTCCCGCTGAGCACTGGAAGTGTGTGCACGATACTTTCATGCCCTGCAAAAAAAACCCAACAACAACACTGTGTAAGTGCGACCCAGAGCGTGCACGCTCATGTGCATCCTACCTCCTCGGACACGCGGTTGTCCATGGCTCCCAACATGGAGTGCAGCGCTCCTGGGGGTCAGCACAGGTGAGATTCATTTATTGACTACAATCTCCATGATTTGACATTCAGTCAGGTGACAGTGTTGCTGATTAGGTCCTCGTTGTAAATAATAAACGGGATTGCACTTGCAGGCTTTCACGGTCACATCTTACTCAAACATACTTTCTCATGGTCACAAGGGAACTGGGGATCCAACCCGCACCCTTTTAGGCTGGGAGACTACCAGTCTACTTCCTAAGCTACGCCGCCCCAATGAAGAAATGTGAAAGTTCTACGTGGATCAGGGGTGTCCAAACTTTGTCCATTGAGGGCGGCACACTTCAAAATAAAAGCATGCGGGGGCCATTTTGATATCTTATACATTAAAAACCATCAGGGTCACAATAATTTTGGTGAATGTAAAAGGACCAGAGGACCCAAAAGGGTCTTAGTTAGAAAGCCGACGGCGTTTCTGGGTGTTGTTGATAAATGGCTTTGCATAAAAGGGTTTTAACTTCCATTTACAGATGTAGTGACCAACTGTAGTTACTGACAGTGGTTTTCTGAAGTGTTCTTGAGCCCATGTGGTGATATCCTATACACACTGATGTTGTTTTTGGATGCAGTACCCCCTGAGAGAGCGTAGGTCACGGGCATTCAATGTTGGTTTTCAGCCTTGTTGCTTACGTGCAGTGATTTCTCCAGATTCTCTGAACCTTTTGATGATATTACAGACTGTAGATGGTGAAATCCCTAAATTCCTTGCAATAGCTGATTGAGAAATGTTGTTCTTCAACAATTTGCTCACGCATTTCTTCACAAAGTGGTGACCCTCGTCCTATCCTTGTTTGTGAATGACTGAGCATGTCATGGAAGCTGCTTTTATACCCAATCATAGCACCCACCTGTTCACCTGTGGGATGTTCAAAATAAGTTTTTGATGAGCATTACTCAACTTTCTCAGTCTTTTTTTCCACTTGTGCCAGCTTTTTTAAAACTTGTTGCAGGCATCAAATTTCCAATGAGCTAATAATTGCAAAAAATAAAGTTTACCAGTTCCAACATTAAATATCTTATCTTTGCAGTCTTTTCAATAGAATATAGGTTGAAAATGATTTGCAAATCATTGTATTCTGTTTTTATTTACAATTTACACAATGTGCCAACTTCACTGGTTTTGGTATTTGTACTTTCAACGCCCTGTTTATTAGGTTTTTATTCTTTAAATGGCAAAAACACAAATCTTTTAATTTTTTGGCATCAAGGCGACAGCAGAAGTGGCTTTGTTTGTCATACCTGCGAAAACCCTGTAGTCGTGTCTATATTGCAACATTTTCTCATTACATTACACCTGTTTGCTCTTTAATTCCATTTTTTTAAATGTTTTTCCGTTATAGTATTTTTTAAATGTGCGACGGGCTGTTAGAAAATGAGCCCCCGGGCCGCACTTTGGACACCCCTGACGTAGACGATGACAATAGAACAGTGTGAGATAAAGTTGAGTGAGCCGACATACCAAGATTGTAGAGGATACACGCCTGCTCGTAACTGATGTCATCATGGCTGACTGTTTTACCAGAGAAGATCTCTGTCCTAAACACACACACACACACACACAGGTTATCATTTGGAATGGGGACCAAGTTTTTGATCATCACTTGTGGGGACCCCCCTTTCTACACGTTGTGAAGGCATAAAAAAAAATTTGGTAAAATGGTCACTGCCCAGTTAGCTCATATACGTCTTTAAATCTTTGGATTGATGAAGTAATGTGCTGATTATTCTTACTGGAGAACCCGAGGAAAGAGAGTTAATATGGGTCATGGGGACCAAATTTAAATAATTCTGCATAATTCACACACATTTGTACGTAACGCCTGAGGACCATTTAAAAAAAAAAAAAATATATATATATATATATATATAAAAAAGAATATGACATGATCCTCAGAATACAACACTACAGCTGTCCTCTTATAGGAAGTTTCACCACTTAAATGTACCAGCTACAGCCCGATGAGGGGGCTGCTGTGCAAATGTTTCACACTCAAACTAACCAGTAAACATATTTTATGGACCAAAGCTTAAAAATCACTTAGGCATCTTCAGAATGGATCTGACTATCCATTTTTTTTGTCCCCATACCGTCAGAGGTCCCCTAAAGGTGACTGTATAAACAGAGCGATGTCCACATTAAGTAAGCATTGCCAGAATGCACACACACGCATGCACGCACACACACACACACACAATACAGTGGTGTGATTATGTGTCAGCTGTTGACGCTGCTTTGCTGAGTCAGTCTGTCTGACTTCCTTGTTTATTGAACTTCATGTTAAGGTCCAACACTGATGTTTTGTCTCACTAGCAAACAATCACGCTGTCTGTGTGTGTCTGTACCATGAGATGGGCACAGCGGCCTCCTGGCCCGTCGCCATGGGAACACGGCTCTGGAGGTAATGGAGCTGACCAAAGTACTTCCTCAACGTGCTGCATCCTTCAAAGTCTCTCGTCACATTCACGGCGTTCTGAGGGAAAAACGCAGAAGCGCACTTCAGCAGCTCGTTTACGCTGTGCTTACATTACCTGGGGCCTCATATATTGAGAGTTGCGTGGATTTCCTACCAAATATAGATGCACGTTCAAATTCACAAAAGATTTCTACGCAAGAAAAAAACTCAGAGGTGTGAAAGTGTGCGCAGGCACTAATCCGAGCACATTTCTTTTTTTAACATCTTGAAATTGCAAGAGTATGCTTAGCTTGGCACGCACAGACCTCGCCTCCTAATATATATGCAAATCATGAAAGAAGCCATGTACCTGAGCTCTGTTCAATCACTATTCAGTGTATTGTGACAGCAATACGTGGCAAATTAATCGCCTACATAAACAAATACACGTCCTCACAAATATTAATATGAAGCATTAAATGCATTAGCGAAAAAGGGAATTTGATGTCCTTGCTTTGATCTTTTTTTTTTTTTTTTTACATTGTTGAGATCAAATATTGGAAAAGCACGAACGACCACCTCTGTGTCACCGAAGTATCCACCACCTGTAGATATGCGAGTGAGCGAAGCATGAAATTGGCGTGAGACAATGCACATTTCCATGTCCAGTTCAGTACATCTCATCTTTGCCGTAAAAAAGGACGTACATTAGTTTTTAAATACATGGTTTTGCACGTACCTGACGCAGCGTCTCCAGTTTCTTCAGCTGCTCGTTGTAGTGGTCAGGATTCTCCCCGTAGTTCTTCAATATGAACTAGTAAAGTGAAGACAAAAGCGTCACGTTTTTAAACAAGGTTGCAAAGATGGGTCGACATTTTTGACGATACAATTTGGGCGCCGACAAATCCACTTGGCAATAATAGTCGGGGGACGTCACCGATCGGGTTTTTCCCGGACGAAAACGTGCGAGTTAGCTTGCAAAACGAAGAGAAAAATGACTGTGGCCAACGGCAACAACAGTGCGGGTAAAAAACATGGAAAGTATGGGAGTATTCCACACTAAACTCACGGCAGTACGTCAGTGATGAAGAAGCATTCAAAGCGGAGGGAGGCATGTCGGAGCGAACAACAGAGAGATGGCGTTGTGTGAAAAGAAAAGTAGACTTAAGTAGCCTTTTAGCCCAAGTTAGACAATTAAACCTGATCTATATACTTGTGTGCAGCTTTATCAATCAATCAATCAATGTTTACTTATATAGCCCTAAATCACTAGTGTCTCAAAGGGCTGCACAAACCACCACGACATCCTCGGTAGGCCCACATAAGGGCAAGGAAAACTCACACCCAGTGGGACATCGGTGACAATAATGACCCAGTGGGACGTCGGTGACAATGATGACTATGAGAACCTTAAAGAGGAGGAAAGCAATGGATGTCGAGCGGGTCTAACATGATACTGTGAAAGTTCAATCCACAATGGATCCAACACAGTCGCGAGAGTCCAGTCCAAAGCGGATCCAACACAGCAGCGAGAGTCCCGTTCACAGCGGAGCCAGCAGGAAACGCAGAGATGTCGTCCCCAGCTGATACACAGGCAAGCAGTACATGGCCACCGGATCGGACCGGACCCCCTCCACAAGGGAGAGTGGGACATAGAAGAAAAAGAAAAGAAACGGCAGATCAACTGGTCTAAAAAGGGAGTCTATTTAAAGGCTAGAGTATACAAATGAGTTTTAAGGTTTTTATAAACATCCCAGAATGCACTTTTATTTTTGAGGAGGATAAATAGCTTTAGTGTTGTTTTGTTTGCGTTGCTATTGCAGGTATTTTGTTTACATACAAGTTGATACTTTTTTTTTGGCGGTCAGCACTTTGCTTGTCCTTAATTTAATTTGGACAAAAGTTAAGTTAAGTTGTAGCAGCCGAATTACTACCGCAATTACAGTATACTGAATCAAGTTGTCCTCTTTATTTTTAGTTACCACATGCTTAAAAAAACTCAAGCTTAAGTCTAAAGGGGAACTGGCCTTTTCTGGAGGGGATTATTCGTTCTCATTCACAATCCTTATGAAAGACATGATGAGGGGTATTTTTTTTAATGCGTTCTAACTCGTAAATAAACGTAAACAAAAGTCTGCTTACAATATAGCCAGTGGGAGGTCCTCTATTCCTCACATAAAACTTTTTTAAAAAACATCCAAAAAGCACCAACAATACGCCATGCATATGTTGTGACTCAACTATTAACCAAGTATTAGTGATATTGGTATTACAAGCGCTAACACAGACAAACTATTTAAAGCGCGCCATGATCACTGGCTTGTGTGTAATGTTGACATCATCGACTGGTGAGCTGCCTTTTAGGAGATACATTTTGCTAAGAAGTTAATTTGAGATCATATATAATGCTTCTCACTTTGATAATAGAAGGATGAGGATGTATTCTGACAAGTTGGTCAACTTTGGCATCCGAGTAAGAGCCGTGAACAGCGAGAATGACATGAAAAGACACTCGGTCATTCTTCATCTGAACGGGACTACTACAAGATTCTATCAGTCGTGATTCCAGTGACAGCAGATCTTGCACAGTAAGTGATAATTTATTGTGTTTGTTGGCTCTAATGAAGTTTGCAGGGAATAGTAATAAGTGATGTTAAAAAAACAACAACAACGTTGTGATGCGTTTTTTTAAATTAATGCGCCGGGTCTGCTTAAATGATCAAAATACTACATTACATTTAGACACACATCATGTATATAAAACATAAATGGAGGCGTTTGGATATTTTTAAGGGATTTATAGGCAGAATAGAGCAACTCCTATTGGCTCCACTACAAGCTGACTTTTGATCGCATTTATTTAATATTTAAAATGCTTCAAAAAAATACATATGTTTTAGTGTCTTACATAAGCATTGTGAATGATGGGCAAAAAAACGTGCATTTCCCGTTTAAAGCCAAAGGCTACATTAGAGCCACTCAACATTTGAAAGCTTTTTAATCTGTTTAGTCGATTAATCGTTAAGTTTAAATTGACTATCAAAAAAGTAACAAAAATGTTAAATCAAACAATTTCTGAATAAATAATGTGATAATGCTTATCAGTCAACTCATTGGTGTTAATTGTCAATTTATCAAGCTCAAAAAATGATATCAAAAGTCATATTACAGTATGTTGTTTATGGAGTTTGATCATTTTTCTCGACTGATGTATTTATCCATCCATCCATTTTCTACCGCTTATTCCCTTTCGGGGTCGCGGGGGGCGCTGGCGCCTATCTCAGCTACAATCGGGCGGAAGGCGGGGTACACCCTGGACAAGTCGCCACCTCATCGCAGGGCCAACACAGATAGACAGACAACATTCACACTCACATTCACACACTAGGGCCAATTTAGTGTTGCCAATCAACCTATCCCCAGGTGCATGTCTTTGGAAGTGGGAGGAAGCCGGAGTACCCGGAGGGAACCCACGCATTCACGGGGAGAACATGCAAACTCCACACAGAAAGATCCCAAGCCTGGATTTGAACCCAGGACTGCAGGAACTTCGTACTGTGAGGCAGACGCACTAACCCTTCTGCCACCGTGAAGCCCTATATATATATTTATTTGTATATATTAATATTAATTAATAAATGTTTATATATTTATATATATATATATAGTTTTTAAGATTATTATTATATATTTTATTTAATATATTATACAATATCATTAACAGATGTTAACTCATTGATTGGCAACACTAAATTGGCCCTAGTGTGTGCATGTTATGGTTTGAAAATGAAAAATATCAAAACGGCCCCCGCATGGTTAAATTTTTCCGTGTGTGGCCCTCAGTGGAAAAAGTTTGGACACCCCTGATCTAAATTATTTTCTGTAGAATCAGGCGAGGGGCAACAAATGTGTCTCCTGTTTACATGCGGCTAAATTACTTGTAACAACTTCTGGTGTCTTGTTAAAGTTGTGTTGTCTAATACACGTTTTAATGATTACGTCTTATAAAAAAAAAAAAGCCATCTCAAGTTTTTCTCAATAAATAGTTGTCTTTGAGTAGCGTTCCATTTCCATGACAGTGACGTCATCACCTCCAGGTCAGACTGGGCCGAACAGAACCGAGCTAATCCACTTTCGCTTGCTGCAATAATGACCACTTTATTTTTTGATGTGTTTAAAGGCCTACTGAAACCCACTACTACCGACCACGCAGTTTGATAGTTTATACATCAATGATGAAATATTAACATTGCAACACATGCCAATACGGCCTTTTTAGTTTACTAAATTTCAATTTAAAATTTACTGCGATGTATTCTGTTGAAAACGTTGCGGAATGATGACGCTTATGTTGACGCTTGCTTGTGACGTTATTGGTTGGAGCGGACATTTTATCCCAGCACCCCTCACGGCTAAAAGTCGTCTGCTTTAATCGCATAATTACACAGTATTTTGGACATCTGTGTTGCTGAATCTTTTGCAATTTGTTCAATTAATAATGGAGACTATAAAGTGTTGGTGGAAAGCAGTGGATTACAGCTGTCAAAAAGGCAGCTGTGACCTTCTTGGCTTCTCCATAAAGTTAAAGTACCAATTATTGTCACACACACTAGGTGTGGTGAAATTATTCTCTGCATTTGACCCATCACACTTGATCACCCCCATGAGGTGAGGGGAGCAGTGGGCAGCATTTATGGTGATTCAACCCCCAATTCCAACCCTTGATGCTGAGTGCCAAGCAGGGAGGCAATAAGTCCCATTTTTTTTATAGTCTTTGGTATGACTCGGCCGGGGTTTGAACTCACAACCTACCGAACTCAGGGCGGACACTTTAACTACGAGGCCACTGAGTGTTTTAGTGATATGGCTTCCTTCAGAGACAGTGGCTCGGGTATGACTTTATAATCTCATTAAAACCATTAAAACAGTAGTAACACAATAAGCAGATAAGGGATTTTCCAGAATTATCCTAGTGTCTAATAACATCTGAATCGCTCCTACTGCCGTCGCCTTTTTTCCCCCCTCTAGTACTTCACTCTAACTTTCCTCATCCACGAATCTTTCATCCTCGCTCAAATTAATGGGTAAATCGTCGCTTTCTCGGTCCGAATCGCTCTTGCTGCTGGTGGCTATGATTATAAACAATGCGAGGATGTGAGGAGCTCCACAACCCGTGACGTCACGCGCCCGTCGTCCGCTACTTCGGGTACAGGCAAGGCTTTTTTTATTAGCGACCAAAAGTTGCGAACTTTATCGTCGATGTTCTCTACTAAATCCTTTCAGGAAAAATATGGCAATATCGCGAAATGATCAAGTATGACACATAGAATGGACCATCCATCCATCCATTTTCTACCGCTTATTCCCTTTCAGGGTCGCGGGGGGCGCTGGCGCCTATCTCAGCTACAATCGGGCGGAAGGCGGGGTACACCTTGGACAAGTCGCCACCTCATCGCAGGACCTGCTATCTAAATAAGAAAATCTCATTTCAGTAGGCCTTTAAAGTTGTGTCGTCTAATACACGTTTTAATGATTACAACGTCTTATTAAAAAAAAAAAAAAACATGTCAAGTGTTTGTCAATAAATAGTTGTCTTTGACGAGCTTTCCATTTCCGTGACAGTGACGTCATCGCCTTCAGGTCAGCCTGCGCCGAGTTAATCCACTTTCGCTTGCTGCACTAATGACCACTTTATTGTTTGACGTGTTTAATTAGCTGCACTAATGACCACTTTATTGTTTGACGTGTTTAATTAGCTGCACTAATGACCACTTTATTGTTTCGTGTGTTTAATTAGCTGCTTGCTAACTAGCGACAAGCTAACGTTAGCAAACAAGAGGTAGGTTGTAGCTAGCTAGCGGTTAGCCGTTCTGGAAAGTTCTCTCCATGTTTTCTTCGACAGCCCGTCGCCGGTCTCGATTATGGTCACCGCGGGGCGGAACCGCCACGGAATATTCCGTGTGTAGCGGGACTTTTGAGGCCACTTGCTGGCGTCCCCGCCCAGCTCACCTGCCTGACGGCCGGACTGAAGAGGAAGTCACCAGCCTCCTTGAGGTCCAGCCATATCATCGGCATGCGGGGGACCGCCTCCATCTTTGGCCGGCCGCTGGCGGTGCCCTCCGCCGCTGAGATGCCACACAAGGTGGGTTCAGAGGGGTTCAAAAACACGCACGGTTATTTTTTTCCCCCAAACAACTGTGTCATGGAGACGGTCACACTTGAACCGGAAGTGCGCATACGTCACATACACTCCCAAACATTTGTGTCCGCCCAATGCTTCGCTACGTCAGTACGGTCGCCATTTTACGGCAGTCAACATTTCCCCGTTCGCTAGAAAAAGTCAATCTCGTGGTCGCCATTTTACGGTAGTCAAAATTGCCCCGTCCACCTGAACACATTTTTTTTGTTTGATTGATTGATACTTTTATTAGTAGATTGCACGGTTCAGTAAATATTCCGTACAATTGACCACTAAATGGTAACACCCGAATACGTTTTTCAACTTGTTTAAGTCGGGCTCCACGTTAATCAATTCATGGTAGATGAGTCTTCATCATTTCGACACATTGCACAACTGTATTGATACTGTGTCAATAAATACTGACACCTGCTGGACATTAAAAATCCCTACAGGCAACAGTTGGACCGACTCAACTGACACTGATTTTATGACCTATAGTACAGTGTTTTTCAATCAATCAATGTTTATTTATATAGCCCTAAATCACAAATGTCTCAAAGGACTGTACAAACCACTACGACTACGACATCCTCGGAAGAACCCACATAAGGGCAAGGAAAACTCACACCCAGTGGGACGCCAGTGACAATGATGACTATGAGAAACCTTGGAGAGGACCTCAAATGTGGGACCCCCCCCTCTAGGGGACCGAAAGCAATGCACAACTGTATTGATACTGTGTCACTAAATACTGACACCTGCTGGACATTAAATATCCCTACAGGCAACACTTGGACCGACTCAACTGACACTGATTTTATGACTAGTACAGTGTTTTTCAATCAATCAATCAATCAATCAATGTTTATTTATATAGCCCTAAATCACAAATGTCTCAAAAGACTGTACAAACCACTACGACTACGACATCCTCGGAAGAACCCACATAAGGGCAAGGAAAACTCACACCCAGTGGGACGCCAGTGACAATGATGACTATGAGAAACCTTGGAGAGGACCTCAAATGTGGGACCCCCCCCTCTAGGGGACCGAAAGCAATGCACAACTGTATTGATACTGTGTCAATACTGTGTCACTAAATACTGACACCTGCTGGACATTAAAAATCCCTACAGGCAACACTTGGACCGACTCAACTGACACTGATTTTATGACTAGTACAGTGTTTTTCAATCAATCAATCAATCAATGTTTATTTATATAGCCCTAAATCACAAATGTCTCAAAAGACTGTACAAACCACTACGACTACGGCATCCTCGGAAGAACCCACATAAGGGCAAGGAAAACTCACACCCAGTGGGACGCCAGTGACAATGATGACTATGAAAAACCTTGGAGAGGACCTCAAATGTGGGCAACCCCCCCCCCCGAAAGCAATGGATGTTGAGCAGGTCTAACATGATACTGTGAAAGTTCAATCCATAGTGGCTCCAACACAGCCGCGAGAGTTCAGTTCAAAGCGGATCCAAGACAGCAGCGAGAGTCCCGTCCACAGTTTTTCAACCTTTTTTGAGCCAAGGCGCATTTTTTTCACTGGAAAAAATCCAGAGGCACACCACCAGCAGAAATTATAAAAAAAATGAGACTCGGTAGACAATAAAACGTTGTTTTCACAATTGTTGGATTTGACTTTAAACCATAACCAAGCATGCACCACTATAGCTCTTGTCTCAAAGTAGGTGTACTGTCACCACCTGTCACATCACGCTCTGACTTATTTGACATTTTTTTGCTGGTTTCCTGTGGGTAGTGTTTTAGTTCTTGTCTTGCGCTCCTAGTTTGGTGGCTTTTCTGGTTGTGTTGGTATCTTCTTGCTGCAGTTTCATGTCTTCCTTTGAGCGATGTTCCCCGCACTTGCTTTGTTTTAGCAATCAAGACCTTTTAAGGTGTTGCTATATTTTTTGTGTGGACATTGTGGACTGTCATGTCATGTTCGGATGTACTTTGTGGACGCCGTCTCTGCTCCACTCACTGTAAGTCTTTGCTGTCGTCCAGCATTCTGTTTTTGTTTACTTTGTAGCCAGTTTAGTTTCACTTTAGTTGTGCATAGCCTTCCCTAAGCTGTAATGTCTTTTCTTAAGGTCACTCACCTTTTGTTTATTTTTGGTTTAAGCATTAGATACCTTTTTACCTTCACGCTGCCTCCCACTGTTGTCTGCATATTGTCATCACGTCAACAAACCCTGTTCCCGACATCTACAAAGCAATTAGCTACATGCTGCCGCCTCCTCATATGGAGGAGTATTACATGGTTACTCTGCCGAGCTCTAGACAGCACCGACACTCAACAACGGCACATTATTTGCGGATTATAATTACTGGTTTGTAAAAAATATTTTTAAACCAAATAGGTGAAACGGCACACCAGACTGTATCTCACGGCACACTAGTCTGCCACGGCACAGTGGTCGAAAAACACTGACTTAGTATATACAATAATATAAACCAAGTCATTGTATTTCATTTAGGATTATTTCATATCTTCATTTAAATAAAAAAATATTTTTATCTTCTTTAGATACAGTCAAAAAAATAATGTGAACATGATTGATTGATTGATTGAAACTTTTATCAGTAGATTGCACAGTTCAGTACATATTCCGTACAATTGACCACTAAATGGTAACACCCGAAAAAGTTTTTCAACATGTTTAAATCGGGGTTCACGATAATCAATTCTTGGTGAAAAGGTAATGGGTTCGAGCAAGTGCCCTAAGGAACTCAGCATGAAGAACTACAGTCCTCCACTCTACCAACTGAGCAATCGAAGAGATTGTTTATCACCGCTTTTTAATGTAACCAATAGGATGGTTGTGTGGGTGGGACAATGCTAGAAACTTTGAGAGAACAGGATGAAACGACAAGGAAATGAACACAAAAACCTTTTTTTCCGATATATGATCAAAATATTCCCACACGGGGGAAATGATTTCCGACGACGATAAATGACAAATGACCAACGACAGAAGTGCGGCGATTCTGTTGGCAGCAGCATCTCCCTGACAGATGCGCTTCCTTTTAAACACAGTTTGGCGCGCAGGTGCCAGTGCGACAGAGTTTGCGTATCGGTCACGTGACCAAAACAGCTCATAATCGGTCACGTGACCAAAACAGCTCATAATCGGTCACGTGACTTTCGAAGAGCAGTACGCGCATCGACACAGGGTTTCGCTCTATGAGCTCGACACATGCGCTGATGCATCTGCATCGGTGTTGCCAGACCCATCATTACATGGTACAAATAAACCTTATTTCCTTGAATTGCCGCTGGGGCGCTAATTAATTTAAAACCTCTTCTCACTCCTGCGCTTAAAAAAGGCATGCAGTAAAAGTAAGCATGAGCTTCTTATTTAAAAACCACTTCTCACTTCGGCACTTACCAAAGGCATGCAGTAAAAATTTGAGTGTGATGTAAGCTTGGACCTCAAATCCTACTGAATAGCTCTTAATCTTCTTCCCTTTATGCGATTTCAAATTACCGGTATTGAAATCAGCCTCATCTATTTTGAAAATGACAGGGGAAGTGTCACTCGTGACGTCACGAGTTTGACCAGGCGGTAATACTAAGCATGCACTAATTATTTTGCGAAGCGAGTTTGACCCGGCAGTAATTCAAGGCAGGTGCATACTATATGCCCTGCGGCAATTCAAGGCAATATGGTATTATTAAAGAGGTACTTCTTGAAGGGAATTCTATTAAGGATTAATCTCATTAACATTATTTACAATCCCACATTTCAGCATGCTGTATAGAACTACTATGACCGTACACGGCAATCCTTGTACAAAAATGTCACTCCTATCTTGCTTTTGATTATATAAAAATAATTGTGTCAGTAGTTGGGAAGAAGTAGGACAAGCTAGCAGTAGAATTTATAATTTTTAACCTCCTATTGGGTCAAGGAGCGCTAAATTGGTCAACCCAATAGTTGGATTTAAAATAACACAAGATTGTAGTGAGCATAACTCAGCTTTTGTGTCAAATCAATTCAACCCAATACTTTGAGTTAGCATAACTAAACTTTTCGGTTAAATGATTCAACCCAATAGTTTGGTTGGGAATAACCCAACATTGCACTGGCTTCCTGTGCACTTAAGATGTGACTTTAAGGTATAAAATACTACACGGTCTAGCTCCATCCTATCTTGCCGATTGTATTGTACCATATGTCCCGGCAAGAAATCTGCGTTCAAAGGAATCCGGCTTATTAGTGATTCCCAAAGCCCAAAAAAAGTCTGCGGGCTATAGAGCGTTTTCCGTTCGGGCTCCAGTACTCTGGAATGCCCTCCCGGTAACAGTTCGAGATGCCACCTCAGTAGAAGTACTTAAGTCTCACCTTAAAACTCATTTGTATACTCTAGCCTTTAAATAGACTCCCTTTTTAGACCAGTTGATCTGCCGTTTCTTTTCTTTTCCTCCTATGTCCCACCCTACATTGTGGAGGGAGTCCGGTCCGATCCGGTGGCCATGTACTGCTTGCCTGTGTATCGGCTGGGGACATCTCTGCGCTGCTGATCCGCCTCCGCTTGGGATGGTTTCCTGCTGGTTCCGCTGTGAACGGGACTCTCGCTGCTGTCTTGGATCCGCTTTGGACTGGACTCCCGCGACTGTGTTGGATCCATTATGGATTGAACTTTCACAGTATCATGTTAGACCCGCTCGACATCCATTGCTTTCCTCCTCTCCAAGGTTCTCATAGTCATCATTGTCACCGACGTCCCACTGGGTCATTATTGTCACCGATGTCCCACTGGGTGTGAGTTTTCCTTGCCCTCATGTGGGCCTACCGAGGATGTCGTAGTGGTTTGTGCAGCCCTTTGAGACACTAGTGATTTAGGGCTATATAAGTAAACATTGATTGATTGATTGATTAAAGACCTACTGAGACCCACTACTACCGACCACGCAGTCTGATAGTTTATATATCAATGATGAAATATTAACATTGCAACACATGCTGATACGGCCGGTTTAGTTTACTTAATTACAATTTTAAATTTCCCGCAGAGTTTCTTGTTGAAAATGTCGCGGAATTAGGAAGCGTATGATGATGCGTGTTTGTGACGTTATTGGCTGAGCGGACATTTTAGCCCAGCACCACTTACGGCTAAAAGTCGTCTCTTTTCCTCGCATAATTACACAGTATTTTGGACATCTGTGTTGTTGAATCTTTTGCAATGTGTTCAATTAATAATGGAGACTAAAAAGGAATGCTGTTGGTGGAAAGCGGTGGATTGCAGCTACCTTTAGCACCGAGACACAGCCGGTGTTTCTTTGTTGTGAAGCTTTAACACAGAGCGATCAAGCGAACATGTTTCTCTACGTCAACCAACAAGTTTTTGGATGGGAAAATTGTGGTATTAAGTCAGCTCTTACCGGAGACTTCAGTGGATTGTGGGACCTCCTCCTGTAGCGGTCAAAAAGGCATCTGTGATCTTGGCTCCTCCATTGGCTTCTCTCTGAGACACTGGCGTTCACCGTAGCCATCCAACTTACAGGTATGAATTTAGAATCTCACTAAAACACTATGAAAACAATAAGCAGATAAGGGATTTTCCAGAATTATCCTTGTAAATGTGAAAAATTACATCTGAAACGTTACCACTGCTGCCGCCCGGAGCGGTCACTTTTTTTTTTTTTTTCAGTGCCTCACTCTAACTTTCCTCATCCACGAATCTTTCATCCTCGCTCAAATTATTGGGGAAATTGTCGCTTTCTCGGTCCGAATAGCTCTTGCTGCTGGAGGCTATGTTTGTAAACAGTGTGAGGATGTGAGGAACCCTTCAACCCGTGACGTCACACGCACATCGTCTGCTACTTCCGGTACAAGCAAGGCTTTTTTTATTAGCGACCAAAAATTGCGAACTTTATCGTCGATGTTCTCTACTAAATCCTTTCAGCAAAAAGATGGCAATATCGCGAAATGGTCAAGTATGACACCGAATGGACCTGCTATCCCCGTTTGAATAAGAAAATCTAATTTCAGTAGGCCTTTAAACTATCATACCTCAACTTTTTTTTTTGGGCTTCACGGTGGCAGAGGGGTTAGTGCGTCACAATACGAACTTCCTGTAGTCCTGGGTTCAAATCCAGGCTCGGGATCTTTCTGTGTGGAGTTTGCATGTTCTCCCCGTGAATGCGTGGGTTCCCTCCGGGTACTCCGGCTTCCTCCCACTTCCAAAGACATGCACCTGGGGATAGGTTGATTGGCAACACTAAAATTGACCCTAGTGTGTGAATGTGAGTGTGAATGTTGTCTGTCTATCTGTGTTGGCCCTGCGATGAGGTGGCGACTTGTCCAAGGTGTACCCCGCCTTCCGCCCGATTGTAGCTGAGATAGGCGCCAGCGCCCCCCGCGACCCCGAAAGGGAATAAGCGGTAGAAAATGGATGGATGGATGGACCTCAACTTTTTGGTTAAATAATTCAACGCAAAACCTGGGTTGAAAAATGTACCCAAAATGTTGAGTTAAAATAACTCAAATAAAGGATTAGTCGAAGTGGCTGGGGAGAGGGAAGTCTGGGTTTCCCTGCTTAGGCTGTTGCCCCCGCGACCCGACCTCGGATAAGCGGAAAATGATGGATGGATGGGTGAAGGATTAGTCCTTTTCTGAACCAGCAGCTGGATTACATTTTTTTTAAATCAACATTTTTTAGTATATATGCTTCAAATTTAAACTATTTACACAACGTGTGAGCCTATAAATATACACATTACTACATATATATATATATAAATATATATAGATTTGTATGTAGCCGAGCTTGATTTTATTTCATTTTATTTTAATTTTGGTCATTTATTCACATCGTTTTTTGTTGTGAACTTCCCCAAAAGTGTCTCTTTTTGTAAATAGGTTCCGCTCTATTATTTTCCGTTACATACCTTTTTGTTTCCCGGGGGGATGATTTGGCGTCGCACCTGTGTGACCAGCTTCAGTGAGCACTGACGCTCCCAGCTGGTAAGTCACGTTAATGTCTTTCTCCCTTTATTTTTTTTATAAACTTTTTTTGTTGTCGCTCTTAATGTGTTTTATTAGAATGCACACTGTCTTGTGGCGTGCTGTTAAGCATGCGGGTTGAATTCCTGAACTTTCGGTTTCTTAAATTGTTGTAAAGAAACAGACTTTTAAATGCTAAATGATGTGTTGATTAGCTTAATGCTAGCGGCAGTTACTACGGGGTTTCCTGATCTGGTGAGTTAGGAGCAGGGGTTCTCAAATGGGGGTACTTGAAGGTATGCTGAGGGGTATGTGAGATTTTGAAGCTGGATAAGAAGTTATTTAACCAACAGGAAGCAATATGTGAAGATGGGTGAAAATATGTCAACACGATTGGATATATCTTGTGGTGTACCCCAGGGATCAATACTGGGACCAAGATTGTTCAATCATTATCCATCCATCCATCATCTTCCGCTTATCTGAGGTCGGGTCGCGGGGGCAGCAGCCTAAGCAGGGAAGCCCAGACTTCCCTATCTCCAGCCACTTCGTCTAGCTCTTCCCGGGGGATCCCGAGGCGTTCCCAGGCCAGCCGGGTGACATAGTCTTCCCAACGTGTCCTGGGTCTTCCCCGTGGCCTCCTACCAGCTGGACGTGCCCTAAACACATCCCTAGGGAGGCGTTCGGGTGGCATCCTGACCAGATGCCCGAACCACTTCATCTGGCTCCTCTCGATGTGGAGGAGCAGCGGCTTTACGTTGAGTTCCTCCCGGATGGCAGAGCTTCTCACCCTATCTCTAAGGGAGAGCCCCGCCACCCGGCGGAGGAAACTCATTTCGGCCGCTTGTACCCGTGATCTTATCCTTTCAGTCATGACCCAAAGCTCATGACCATAGGTGAGGATGGGAACGTAGATCGACCGGTAAATTGAGAGCTTTGCCTTCCGGCTCAGCTCCTTCTTCACCACCAATCATTATATAAACGATATTTGCAAAGTTACAAAAGACTTGAAGTTAGTTTTATTTGCAGACGACACAACTGCTTTCTGTTCAGGAGAGAACACACAGAAGATAATACATATAATAACGGAAGAAATGAATAAATTAAAAAAATATTTTGATAAAAACAGGCTATTCTTGAATCTCAGTAAAACTAAAATAATGCTATTTGGGAACAGTAGAAAAGAGCATCAGACACGAATAGAAATAGATGGAATAGATATCGAAAGGGTAAAAGAAACCAGATTTTTGGGAGTATTAATAGATGATAAAATGAACTGGAAATCTCATATACAAAACATACAACATAAGGTGGCAAAAAATATTTCAATAATGAATAAAGCAAAATACATCCTGGGCCAAAAATCACTTTATATTCTCTACTGCTCACTAGTGTTACCATATCTGAGTTATTGTGCAGAAATATGGGGAAACAACTACAAATGAGCGCTACATTCGTTAACTGTGTTACAAAAAAGATCGATTAGAATAATACACAATGTTGGATATAGAGAACATACAAACCCTTTATTTATTGAGTCAAAAATATTAAAGCTCGATGACTTGATAAAATTACAAACAGTTAAATTCATGTACAAAGTAAATTATAACCTGCTACCAAAGAATGTACAACAATTCTTCTCAACTAAAGAGGAGAAATATAACCTTAGAGGAAAATCTAACTTAAAACATTTGTATGCACGTACAACACTTAAAACTTTTAGCATATCAGTATGTGGAATTAAATTATGGAATGGATTAAGTAAAGATGTTAAACTTTGCACTGATATGATCCAGTTTAAGAGGATGTTTAAATTAATAGTGCTTACAAAGTACAAAGAAGAAGTATTATGAGAAACACTTTCAAACTGATTGAAAATAAGATATTCTTCATCTTAGTATGTTAATAATGACTGAAATAATTAAGTACATGTTAGAAATCTGCTGTGTTACTCACTCACAGATGTCATTTTATTATTTTGATATTTTGCTGTAAAGAAGGTCAGTGAATGAATGTATATATTTGTGGGCGCTCTGAAGTGGAAAAAGCGTAGGATTAAATAAGCTTTGCTTCTTCCTACTCCTTTTCGGACATGATGTATTGTGTATTGCGAAATTATGAAATTACCTGATGTATAATGTTGTATGTATGTCATGTTCAAAATAAACTAAGAAAAGAAAAGAAAAAGAAAGAAAGAAAGAAATATTCTAAAAATAGCAACAATTTAAAAATCCTTTATAAATATATGTATTGAATGATACTTAAAAAAAATATGAATGTAATTTCTTAAACTGTGAAAATAAATGCAACAATGCAATATTCAGTGTTGACAGCTAGATTTGTTGTGGACATGTTCCATAGATATTCATGTTAAAGATTTATTTTTTTGTAAATAAATCTTTGGAATTACAAACCCTGTTTCCATATGTGTTGGGAAATTGTGTTAGATGTAAATATAAACAGAATACAATGATTTGCAAATCCTTTTCAACCCATATTCAATTGAATGCACTACAAAGACAACATATTTGATGTTCAAACTCATAAACTTTATTTTTATTTTGTAAATAATAATTAACTTAGAATTTCATGGCTGTAACACGTGCCAAAGTAGTTGGGGAAGGGCATGTTGACCATTGTGTTACATCACCTTTTATTTTAACAACACTCAATAAATGTTTGGGAACTGTTTCCTTGCTTCCCCGCGCCCTGTAAGTTTTTATTGTAGGTCATAAATCATGCCTCTCACCTGGAAAGTCAATGGCAGAGGACATCTTCGGACAAGTTGGTACATTTTGACAGCCTTTTAGGACCCGTAACTGGCGAACGACACAAAAAGTACTTTTTCCACTGTAAATAAAAGCATGCAGGGTAATTTTTATATTTTTAATTTTTCAAATTCAATACAATATATACATCAACTCATAGGGATTTCCTCAAATTTTGTGAATGTTAAAGGTCCTGGGGACCCAAAGGGTCTCAGTCATGAAAGTGTTAAAAGTAAGTGATGTATTATGTTTTTATTTTCAACGCCTATGTATTTATATACCAACTTAAGATCTATCCATTGACATAACATTTTAATTTTTAAATGTTTTATGCCCTTTTCCTCAAAACCGTCTTTTTAATAGGAAAAAAAACAGAAAATATTCAACATTCTTCACCCAAAGTAGAATATTTACTGTGAAGTAATTCGAGCCTTAAAAAGGTAAACAAACAAAAAACATTGCTGCGTTACTTTTGGTTTATTAATATTTTTTGAAAAACATCAGACTAGGTTTGTCTCGACACTAATATTTTGGTACCGGTACTAAAAGATATATTGATACTTTTCGATACTTTTCAAAATAAAGGGGACCACAAAAAAAACGTAATTTAATGGCTCTATTTTAACTGAAAATCTTACAATACATTAAACATACATTTCTTATTGCACACCAAGAACAATTACAGAATATTAAAATAAAAATTAAAAGGCATTAAGCACATTGGTCTTTTCTTATTGCACTCAAAGAGTAATTTACACTTTTACACACTACCCGTACATATAGCCTGCCATAATCTGGAATTAGGTTGGCTTTACTGACATCGTCTTAAATGCTTCATAATTTTTGGTTGCCACTCTTGGTCTTTGCTTTAAGACATACAATAATCGCTTTTTTCCCACCAGTGGAGGGCGCCGTGCTGTGTGCAGAAGTTACATGCTGAGGAGGCCTGCCAAACGTCTGGAGACATCACCATGACAACCGGAGCTGCTGCTGCCACAGGTGGACACACACACACACACACACACACACACACACACACACACACACACACACACACACACACACACACGCTTGCGTACACACAGCGTGACGACGTACGTGACAGACCGTGGGGAAGACGAGAGAAAGGAGACACGAGAGCCATGTGATTGTGTCAGACTAAAAGCCCACTGTGACGCCTGACTTTTGCAAAAAAAAAAAAAAGACGTCCGGGGGATGGGGTGAGGAAGAGGAGCGGCAAGGAAGAAAAATAAGAGTGATTGCAGAGATGCTTCGGGCTGCTGTTGCCACGGTTACGACATGTTTTTGTGTCACTCATCCGAGCATGACGAGCACACTTGACAACGCCAAATAATATTTCAGCAAGAAAATACTTTTGTTGGTTTGATGCTAATCTTTAAGAGAGGATTTCCCACAAGGAGCACATTGAGGCGACAGATGACTTGTCTTTGTTGACAGCAGCAAGTGTGTGTCATTAAGCTTCCTGTTTCTTTAACAAGGACTGGAATATTATTCAAATTAGACGTCACTGTATGAGAGTTAATGTGTGTCTTTACTAAGGAAGCTTTTTTTGACACTGAATTTATTTAACTTAAATTTTTGCATGTGAATATTGTGAACATTTTTTTTTACATTAAATTATGCTGACAATCTCATGGGGAAAAAAAGTGTTTAAAAATCTAGCGTAAAAAAATTTGGCTGTGAAAAATTTAGTATTGAAAAATTTGCTGTATCAATAAGCAACACTCACTTCTGGTAAATTAAGACTGAAGCAATCGATCCTGTCTCAGAACCAGCCAATGAGGTGTCAAGTTTGAAGTCACGTGACATTGGTCTTGCAAAAAGATCATTTGTGTCTTAGATACAAATGCTTTTTTTGACACTGAATTTATGTATCCGAAGTTTTTTCGTTAACTGATTTTTTAAGAAATCAAATTATGCTGATAATTTAATTGAAAAATAAGTAATTGATTTAGAATTTAAAGTAAAAAAATCAGTCTAAAAAAATTTAGTGCGGAAACATTTATTGTCCAAAAATTTGCCGCTTCAAAAAGCAAGACTCACTTCCGGTAAATTAAGACTGAAGCAATCAATTCTGTCTTAGAACCAGCCAACGGGGTGTCAAGTTTGAAGTCACGTGATGCGTTTCTTGCAAAACAGCATCAAAAAGGCAGTTCACTGGGCTACCTGGGCATACTACAACATAATTAACAATTCAATGTGGCCTGCTGGACAGTTTTAAACTATAGAAATGGTTAAAAAATGCAATTTTGACTGACATACGGATTATTACGGGGACCATAGGAAGCGCTGCTTCATGCATACGAGGCATGGGGCAACAACAAGCCTGAGACCGTGCAAATGCAAGTGTCAGACGGAGGTAGATTTCCGCGACAAAGTGATAGGTTATTCAATATGTGGATGTATTTTTACCCTTTGCGTTTAGGTTTTTCTATCTTTGTTTCTCTCGTTTGATTATTAAAAATGTCGATCAAGGAGTTGGTCTGCAGTAGAGAAGCAACATTCATATGTTTTAAATATTCAGTGTTTTATTGTTTGTAGGTAATATTTTATATTTCACCTTCTGTATTTTCATGTACATTTTGAGTGTCTTTTCAGTAAAAAAATTAACAGACATTTAGCAAACGGAATTCACTTTTTTTTTTACTGAATTATATGACAATCGGAATGTACATAGAAATTTACAATGTGTGATTTACAGAGTAAATGATTAACAATAAATAACTGAATATTGAGAATATACTTTAGGCTTCTCCAGACCACCTCCTTGATCAACATTTTTTATTATCGAGAAAGAACAACAAAGATGCAACGAACACGGCAAAAACATTAACGCAAAGGGTAAAAAAACATCCACATATTTTATATCATACCACTGTTCTGCAGAACTTTGCTGTGGAAATCTACGTCTGTCTGACTTCCGCTGCTCCGTATACAAGCCCCTCCCACTCTTAGCTTCGTATGTCAGTCAAAAGTGTAGATTCTGACCATTGGAATAATTTATATTGTTTGAAAAAATATCCAGCAGGCCGCTTTGAAATGTTAATTATGTTGTATTATGCCCAGGTAGTCCAGTTAATTGTCTTTTTGTATGCTGTTTTGCAAGACCTGTGTCACGTGATTTGAAACTTGACACCTAGTGGTTGGTTTTGAGACGGGCTTGATTGCTTCTGTCTTAATTTACAGGAAGTGAGTGTTGCATTTTGAAACAGCAAATTTTTCGACACTAAATTTCTAGATGGATAATACTTTATTGATTCCTTCAGGAGAGTTAGCTCAGGAAAATGAAAATACACTTATTTTTTTATACACTGAATATTTAAATGTGAATGTGTAGTGAATGAATAATGGGTTCTCACTTCTTTGTGAGCGCTTTGAGTATCTAGTAGATAGAAATGCGCTATATAACTCTAATCCATTATTATTATTATTATACAGTGAATGTTTTTTCACGTAATTTTTTTCCACAGAATTTATACGCTGATGTTTTATACACTGAATTTAATAATAATTCGATTTTAAAAAATCAGTTCACAAAATTCAAATGCAAACAATTCAGTTAAATAAATTCATTGTCAAAAAAAAGTTTTTGTAATAAAGACACTAATTAACTTCCATAGAAGTGAGTCTTGCTTTTTAAGGCAGCAAATTTTTCGAAACTGAATTTTTCAGCACTGGATTTAAAACACATAGTTTGTATACACTTTTTTTTTTGCAATTAAATTGTCAGCAAATTTTAAGTGAAAAACTAAGTTCACATAATTTAATTGCAGACATATAAGATACATAAATTTGGTGTAAAAGAAAAAAAAGCTTTCGTAATAAGGACACAAATCAACTTCATAGAAGTAAGTCTTGCTTTTTGAAGCAGCAATATTTTTGGCACTGAATTTTTAAGCACTGAATTTTTTTTTTTCATATAATTTTTATAGACTGAATGTATGTAATTCAATTTTTAAACGATGCATTTTTTCCGATGAAATGGTCAGCTTAGTTTGATGTTAAAAAAAATTTGATTCACATAATTCAAATGGAAAAAAATGTATATTTATTGAGAATGGAATCTTCAGCACCAATCTAACAGTAAAAAGAGCATCAACGTTTGTGACATTTTACTGTTTGGTGTTTTTAGTGTTCCTTTGACTTGGCTCTAGCTATTTTTCAACAACACGACATGCATACCGTATTTCCTTGAATAGCCGCCTGGGCGCTAATTAATTTAAAACCTCTTCTCACTCCTGCGCTTAATCAAAGCATGCTATAAAAGTAAGCAGGCGCTAATAATTTTAAAACCTTTTCTCACCCCTGCGCTTACCAATGGCATGCAGTAAAAAATTAAGTGTGATTTAAAAAAAAAAAAAAAAAAAAAAAAAAAAAAAAAAAATATATATATATATATATATATATATATATATATATTCTGCGTCTGTGGCCCGGCGGTTGAAGATCACTGCTCTACAGCATGTCATCGCGCCCACTTTCACACCATGCTGTCTGCGTGCTGGGTGGACGCATGCATTTCGCTGCTTCTTTAATGAGATTGCGATGCATACTTGGTCAACAGCCATACCTTTTACACTGATGTTTGTGATATAAACAACTTTAAAACTCTTACTAATATGCACCACACTCTGTGAACCCACACCAAGCACATTTCTGGAGAGCATTGGCTCTGTGGCACATTATAAACTCAGCACAGGAATTACCCATAATGCCGTGCATCCGTGACTCTTGGCTATATTATACACTAGCCTCCAACCCCGCCCACCTCAACCAACGCACGGAGAGGGGGAAGAGGGGGGCGGGGTTTGGTGCCAGCGGGTGTATGGTGTAGCCAGGAGTTGTGGATGCATTGCATTCTGGGTAGGTGTTGTGTTGCGTTTGTGGTGTTTTACAGGGCCAATGTTCTCCAGAAGTGTGTGTTTGTCATTTAATGTAGGTTCGCGGAGTGTGGCGCGTATTGGTAGGAGTGTTGAAGTTGTTTTATATCACAACCATTAGTGTGATCTGTATGGCTGTGGAACAAGACCTCTGGTTTACACACAGTAAGAGCAAAAAAAAGAACTCCTCCGACATTTTAAAAATGATGGCAGGGGAAGCGTCACTTGTGATGTCACGAAGTTGACCCGGCGGTAAAAGTAAGCATGCGCTTATTAATTTGGGGAACGAGTTATACCCGGCAGTAATTCAAGGCAGGCGCACATTACATGCCCGGTGTCTATTCAAGGAAATACGGTATACTACAAACCCCATTTCCATATGAGTTGGGAAATTGTGTTAGATGAAAATGAAAACAGAATACAATGATTTGCAAGTCCTTTTCAACCCATATTCAATTGAATGCACTACAAAGACAAGATATTTGATGTTCAAACTCATAAACTTGATTTTTTTTGGCAAATAACAATTAACTTAGAATTTCATAGCTGCAACACATGCCAAAGTAGTTGGGAAAGGGCATGTTCACCACTGTTACATAACCTTTTCTTTTAACAACACTCAACAAACGTTTGGGAACTGAGGAAACTAATTGTTGAAGCTTTGAAAGTGGAATTCTTTCCCATTCTTGTTTTATGTAGAGCTTCAGTCCTTCAACAGTCCGGGGTCTCCGCTGTCGTATTTTACGCTTCATAATGCGCCAAACATTTTCGATGGGAGACAGGTCTGGACTGCAGGCGGGCCAGGAAAGTAACCGCCCTCTTTTTTTTTTTACGAAGCCACGCTGTTGTAACACGTGCTGAATGTGGCTTGGCCTTGTCTTGCTGAAATAAGCAGGGGCCACCCCACAAGGGACAAGCGGTAGGAAATGGATGGACTATAAATATTATCATATGTCTGTAAAATTGTTATAAATGCACCTCTGCATAACATTGTATCCTTATCAACATTTAAAAAAACAAAAAAAGACGATTTGAAAGTGACCTCGTGTGATTGTGATGTCAGAGGAAGTCCTCAGCATGTTCTGTCGTCTAAAATGTGACCCCTCCCCCAGAATCCCTCCACCCCAAAGATAATGTGTCGTGCACATCAGGAGTGTGTGCGACAGCTGATAGATACTCTTTTCTTTTTTTTTTGTTCTTCCTGGTAATCGCAGCAGGGATCTTTCTCGTTGCCCCCTCTTCCGAACATGCACACGTCTAAACTCACCTCATTGGACGGGCCAAATCACATGACCTGGCTGGAGTCAGCATGAATGTGACGATCGCCACGCGGGAAACAGGAAGTAGAAGACGGTGGTCATGTCGGCTTCGTCACTCATCGACCTACTTCAGGCATGCATGTTAGCACAAAGTTAGTGTTAGCTATCCAGCATCGTGTTCATGATTAACATTGATGACACCCTATTGTTGCACTTGACTTCTTGCCACGTCTTCTCCGGAACTTTCCACCTGTCAGTGAGGGGAAATACGTCCTCACGATGTGTCCACGATGTCAGTGTCCAACATGTTCATTGGTCTTATCTAGTAATCCTAAAATGACGTGGCGAAACCATGGTTACAAACCATAAATTAGCCGTTCCATTTTATAAGCCGCAGTGTTTAAAGCGTGGGAGACTTATAGTTCGGAATTTGCAGTATATAGATTTTAGGGATCGACTAATTATTTGGCACTTAGACACATCAATACTGGCCTTCTCTTATCGGTATTGGCCGATATTTATCATTTCACAACTGAAATACGTCAGCAGATACAAATATGACACCGGTATTAAGTAGGGTTGGGGGGATATGGACCAAAATTTAGTTCCTGGTATTTAGAGATTGTATCGGAATATACAATATACAGTATATGTCGGTATTTTAAACAAAACGTGCAAAGTGCCCAGTTTAAACTCAACACCACAGTAATTACCGTTTATTGTAGTTACTCGTTACTTTACCAAAAAAAGTAGTTCAGTTACTGACGGCCGGGATTACTCTTTAATAAATGTAATTTATTGCTAGGGAAAGTAGTTCATGCGGTACTGAAAAAAAAAACTTAAAATATCTGGCATATGCAGCTGAGAGACGTTTCATGAGGGCAGAGAGAGTGTGTGTGTGTGTGTGTGTGTGTGCGCGCGTGTGTGCGTGTGCCAAGTCCCGTGTCCCGTAAGCCAGAGACACAGCATTTTTGCTCAAGTGTTTTTTAGCTTAGTTAGCAGCAGCAGTTTGTCGGTAGTCACAGCAGCTCTTTTGAATCTTTTTACTGGCTTGTGTTGTGTTGTCCACAAACGGGGTATTGTTTGGATTGCAAGCTTGTCGCTTCAATCATTGGTTTGTTGTTAGTTATTCCCTCATATGTGGGCGTGTGTCACATGTTGTTTGCTGTGGGATGTTGCCTTTTCCTGTTTGATTTTAGCGTGATATTTTTTCCTGCATCGAACTTGTTTTGCTCTTGACGCTTTCATGTTGACATGGAACCACATCAAACGTTACATCAAGCGTATCGCTGACGGCGTTGTAACGTACAATAAAGGTATTTAGTTTACTTGTTACTAGTAAAAATAACGGTGTTAGTAACGTAACAAACATCGGTTACAATACAACCAATTAGCTTTGTCCCGATACCAATATTTTGGTACTGGTACCAAAATTATTTTGATACTTTTTGGTACTTTTCTAAATAAAGGGGACCACAAAAAAATTGCATTATTGGCTTTATTTTAACAAAAAATCTTAGGGTACATTAAGTGTAGGTTGGTGTTGGGGCCTGTACGTTTAGAGGCGGTATATTACCGAAAAAGATTAATTAGTATCGCGGTACTATACTAATACCAGTATACCGTACAACCCTACAACCAATCATTGCTGGTGTGGACGTACTAACTCTTTGCGCCAGCAGGTGGCGCCGGCCTGCGTCTGCGTCACAAAGTTTGTATGTCGTGTTCGCACGAGAAGGCGCGCACAGAGAAAAGACTGTGGTTGCCACGGTAACAGGAAGAACTGTCACTTCCAGTCAAACCAGACAGCTCGTCAGTGCGGACGCCCTGCCTCGCCAATGTGTTTTCAATGGGGCCACGCTGCTTTTCCCCGCGTCTTCATGTATCGGAGTGGCTAGAACGATGTGACGCAACGAGATCATCTCCTGTTTGAAATTCTGATCCGCCTCAAAACTTCGATGCGGCAGTAGTGTGTGAGTGGGTGTGAGCATGACATTGTGTGAGCCTGTGGGTGTGTGTCTGTGTGCAAGAGAGCTTGCAAGTGTGTGTGTGAGCGCATTTTTGTATAGTTGAGGGTGTGCATTTGTGTGTGCGTGCACGCGCGCATCACAAGAAGACCAATCAATGAAGGCCCAGCAGGCTCCTGCCGCCTGCTACTGATAAAAGGTGAAATTGAAATGTTTTCCAGCAGACGAGCTGCACGACTTTGAGGAATCCATTTCTATTCGACTCGGAACACCTGCTGCCCTCAGTGGCTTGATGAAGGAGAGGACGAGAAAGGAGCAGGCTGTGCAATCTTTTATTCCAAAAACAAGGGAAGGAAAGAAAGTGGAGGCTCCGCCGGCACAGACAGGACACAACAGGAAGCCCACGTCACGTCTACCATGCACGTCTGCGAGCGTATACATGCACCACAAAGCCAGAGAGAAAACTTGTGTGACTGTTTTTGGGGAAAGGCCACAGCATCACGAGAATATGTCACCAAAAACAGTCCGAGGAGGAGGACGAGGAGGAGGAGGAGGAGGAGGAGGAGCAATGTCTCTCTTGGAATGACATCACCAGGAAGGCCAAGAAGACTGTAAACAATCTACACTATAAGGCTGACCAGAGTCATGGCGTCGCTGCTAAAGGGTTGATGGGGGGAGACTGCGGGCAGTGACGCTGGCGTTGTGAAAACATCCATGAGGCACATGGTACAGCACAGGAAACTCAAGGCTGGAATGTCACATGACACCGCCAACACCCCCCTGTCTTCATGTTAAAGGGAGGTCTCGTACGCCACGCCAAACAGTGCGAAGAAGAAAAAGGCGTTTAACCTCGGAGGAGTCGACCACAACATTGATTGTCTAAATCTAATAAAGACGCGTATGTAAACTCTGTTTGCAAACATTTTGACCCTGTTAAGACCTTCCACACACAACACGGACGAACGAGGTAGTCCACGAAGGGCTGAGGGAAGGGTGGACAGCGGGTAGTTCACAGGAGGTTTCGGCGGCCGCTCGGCAGGGATTTGCCCGGGGAATGAGCGGCCATTGTGAGACACGGAGACAGGGCCACGATTCAGACGATGCGGTAGTCGAAGGTGTCCTTCTCGGTGTGGTCGGTCCAGTTGGACGAGGGCATGCTGCGGTACGGGTCCAGTAGGATGCGGAAGCAGCGCACGATGAGCAGGGCCAAGAAGATGAAGAGCAGCAGCACGAAGACGAACGCTGCCTTCTGCTCCAGCGTCAGGTAGGATGCCGCGTGATGGCCGCCGGCCGACGTCGACAGCGTGCTGCTGAAGAAGCCCTCGGCCATCCTGGGCACGTCCATGCTTGAGCGTCGCGGCTCCAGCGCTTTGGTGGGTGCTCCTAAATCTCACAGGGAAGACGAACTCAGCAGCGACACCTGATGAACAAAAACATGGAGGAAGGATCTTTATTGTCGTCGCACAAGAACAACGGAACACCATTTTCAGCACAAACCCGTTTTAGAGCAGGACGTTGGTGAATCACCACTTACGGCGCCCCGTGAAAGGAAGGAAAAAGGTGGACGCGGGGGTGGAGCATGAGTTTAAAGAAAGTCTCTCTCAGACTGGGCTTTTATTGGGGAGGGCCCAGTCTGGGGCGGAGAAAAAAAACTCGAAAGCAAAGCTCATATACATATTACAACATACAATTCAAGACTTGCAATGTGGGGAGAAGTAACGGACACTGCCACCCACTAGGGGCGCTGCTCCATTTTCCGTCATACAATGTGATGAAGCATCGAAGACGTGGGATGTGCGGTGGACGTATTGGGATATGTGTGTGTGTGTGTGTAAGCCTGTCTCTGTTCCGCGAACTTGGTGCTCAAACGCATTAGCACAGTCAGTCAGTCCAGCAAAAGTCAACAACAAACAGGTGTATGTCCATTAAAGACAGGAAAAAAGTTAGTTGCGTCTTTTCTGCAATGTCCTCCGGTAGAGTCTCGAAGAAACAACATAACCACGTCTCTTGCAGCCAGGGAAAACCATTGTGATTAGAATGTTTTTTTGTGTTTGAGCGAGCAAAAACAAATTGAAAGTTTTCACTCTCTAATTGTCTATTTCTGGTCCTCAAACTCATCATACTTGGCCATGCAGAGCAGCCGGCGTCTCCAAGCTGTCATCAAGTTTGCCATCTAGTCACAAAAGTCTGAGTGCCCGAAGCTCTGCCCCCATCCTCAAATCATATGTGGCTATTTTAGACTGGTCGCAGACGATCCACAGCCATCGTTCTGCCACACAATCGCTCAATGCTAACGACTGTCGTTGGCTATCACAGTTAAGATTGCTCAATTGCATCAAAACAGTTGTTTTTCTCACTATGATAAGGACGAAACAATCCTTGCCCAGGCACACCCTCCTGGTTTTTGGAGTATAAATATATGGGGTTTTGGCACCAGCCGCTGGACTAGATCTGACCAACCTAAGTCTGTAAGCACGAACTGATGAAGCCTCCTCGGATGAATGCCTTTAAAGTCTAACCAAACAGTCCAGTTGCGATCGATTGAATGCCCTGAGATGACAATGCCATGGATGATTGAGAACAATCATAGACCGGCAGCTTTATCTCAATGTGAACGGCTGTCAGCATCTTCCAATTTGTCGATACATCTGGGTAACGCATATATGCGAACAGATAGATGTCCCGCTATCGTCATTCCAAATAGGTAGATCTCTCCTACATCCTGGACTGAAAGGGTCTCCAGGCACACGGCACTCCACTTCTCCTAAGACTCCATCGTGTGTCCAGCAACAACCGTTCAGCAGAACAGGCAAGTTGCTCTGAACCTGAGATCTTAGCAATTTTGTTGAGGAAAACTGATCAATTCCACTGTTTACATTTTGAATAGCAGTGCAAATAAAGGCTACACAAAAGTTAAAATAAGACAAAAAACAAAAGCAAGCAGGAGAGATAGAAAGAGGCTAAGGGAGTTTGTCTTGGATGGGGACGGCGTGGCGCAGTGGGAGAGTGGCCGTGCGCAACCCGAGGGTCCCTGGTTCAAATCCCACCTAGTACCAACCTCGTCACGTCCATTGTGTCCTGAGCAAGACACTTCACCCTTGCTCCTGATGGGTGCTGGTTAGCGCCTTGCATGGCAGCTCCCTCCATCAGTGTGTGAATGTGTGTGTGAATGGGTAAATGTGGAAGTAGTGTCAAAGCGCTTTGAGTACCTTGAAGGTAGAAAAGCGCTATACAAGTACAACCCATTTATCATTTATCATGAGTGCTGAACCGTTTGACTGACCGAGCAAGATTTTTTTACCGGTCCTGACGTGACCTTTGTGTTGACAAGGTTAGCGATATGACATCATTGCGTGGTCACATGGTGCCTACAATGGAGGACATCTTTCTTCAGGCTGTGTTTCTCCAGTCTACTAAACACTGTGCTAGATAACCAAGTTGGTATGACAAACACCTCACGTAATTTAACAGGAGAGTTTGTTTTTCAATGAAAACTCTTGGAATAGTGATCGACTTGTACATGCTGCCAATAATACGCAGCTACAATGTGTCCTACCACAACTATGCAGATGATCTACGCCTCACAATCGAACGGTGAACGTTGGCCAGCAGATTTACTCTGTCACTGCATCGAACTGATCAAAGTGTGGATGCAAAAGTTGTCTTTAGTAAACTCAGACAAAAGTGAACATGTTGTCTATTTGCCCACATAAGCGAAGAGAAAGTAGGGCTACACAATTAATGGAATTTCGATTTTGGCTTGTCATGATCATGAAAATATCATAATTGAATAAAATGATTAATGGCCTGTGTAACATGTATGCAAATTCCTGAAAAAATGAAAAAAAACACCACGTTTACTAGAAGTTCAGGATTTCACAAGGTTGTTACTTATTGACTCTGCGCAAGTGTGCCTAACCAGTAATAACTTAACTCAAGGTATTTTCCTGTTAAGGTGACCGCAGAGTTACAGAATGAGACAATAAAACGGAATCCGCTGTTAAACACGGAATATCAAGGAAATTGACATAATTTTGAGTGAAATGCTGTCATTGTGAGTCCGGCTGAATATGTTATATTCCTCTGTAAATATATTTAAAAGAGTCTCTTCACTTCATGTAACTTTGCATATTGAAATAAAATTTCTCAAAATTAGTAAACATTAAACTGCATATGATTTAAAGATTATGGCTAAGTTAAAAACACTGCAAGACAGTTCCACTAATCAGCGTTCTTTGCCCAAAGTCCCCCACAAAAGTTGCTGCAAGTCGAAAATTCTTCAGTATTTTTTCACAGAAATACACAAGAAATAGGAAATCAACAAGTTGTCGTTGAGTTCCAGAACCATTCCAAAAGTCCCAAATCACCAGCAGCAACTAAAAATAGTTCCTGAAGAACTAATTTTACCCGGGTATTTTTTTGTGGAAACACAGGGGGTACTTTAGTAAATGGGAAAGTTCCTGCGGTGGAATAGGGTCTTGTGGTTCCCACACAGAGGCATATATGGCTTGATCTAAAAGTTCGTAAATCAAAAAGTCCTGTGCTCAGGTCATCGCATTGTCTTTTTGTCGCTCAGAGAATAGACTATAAAACAATATACGGCCAAATTATCGCGTTAATTGCTATTATTCTATGACAGTCAGTCCTATTTAGTGCGTAATGTTTTTGTGTGTATTTTTTCAATTTCTAATGTTAAGAGGCTTACAGACACCATGGAACTGTGGGCGATGCCAACTCCGCGCGGATTGTCCGCAGTCATCAGAGCTTTCATATGAGTGCGTGTCGTTGTTTCCTGGAGAACATCCGCGAAACACTATGTCCCACAATCCCTACGTATTGTTTATATTTTTGTGTCATGGCGCCCTACGCTGACAGTATAGGAGCGGAACTGCTCTACCCGTTTGTTTGAACTAAAGAGTTTGTCAGGGGTATGTACAGCTATTAAATGTATGAGTATCAGGTATTTTTAAAGGGGAACATTATCACAATTTCAAAAGGGTTAAAAACAATAAAAATCAGTTCCCAGTGGCTTGTTGTATTTTTTTAAATTTTTTTTCAAAATTTTACCGGTCTCGGAATATCCCTAAATAAAGCTTTAAAGTGCCTTATTTTCGCTCTCTGCGAAGACACTATCCATTTCCCTGTGACGTCACACAGTGCTGCCAATGTAAACAAACAATGGGAATACCACAGCAAGATAGAGCGACATTAGCTCGGATTCAAACTCTGATTTCAGCGACTTAAGCGGTTCAACAGATTACGCATGTATTGAAACGGATGGTTGGAGTATGAAAGTATTGAAGAAGAAACTGAAGCTATTGAGCGAATAGCTATTGACGCTATTCATAGCCATAGCATGGCCGAATAGCTGCATTAGCATTGCCGGTAAAATGTGCGGACCAAACGATTAGGACTTTCGCATCTTTTGACACTGGAGCAACTTAAATCCGTCGATTGGAAAGTGTTTTTTTCGCATTAAATGTGGGTGGAAGGAAATGTAATATAGTTGCAAATGCATCTACAGGTTATCCATACATCTCTGTACCATGTCTGCTTTAGCACCGCCGGTAAATAGCATGTTAGCATCGATTAGCGTAGCATGTTAGCATCGATTAGCTGGCAGTCAACATCAATAAAACTCACCTTTGTGATTTCGTTGACTATCGTTGCAAATGCATTTGCAGGTTATCCATACATCTCTGTGCCATGTCTGCCTTAGCATCGCCGGTAAAATGTGGAGACACTCCAGCACATTCAATGGGGGTCTGGCGGCAGACACTTTCGTATCTTCGGGCCAGTGGTGCAACTTGAATCCCTCCCTATTAGTGTTGTTACACCCTCCGACAACACACCGTCGAGGCATGATGTCTCCAAGGTTCCAAAAAATTGTCAAAAAAACGGAAAATAACAGAGCTGAGACCCGGTGTTTGTAATGTGTTAAAAATGAAAATGGCTGCTGTATTACCTCGGCGACGTCACATTCTGACGTCATCGCCTCCAGCGCGATAAACAGAAAGGCGTTTAATTCGCCAAAATTCCCTCATTTAAAGTTCGGAAATGGGTTAAAAAAAATATATGGTCTTCTTTCTGCAACATCAAGGTATATATTGACGCTTACATAGGTCTGGTGATAATGTTCCCCTTTAAGTGTTTCTTTTTTAAGCCATAGTCATGTTTAAAGTAGCTAGTACTTTCCTATGTAGTGTGTCTTCTCGTGGTCTTATGTCCGCTAGTAAACTATTTGTTTTGTCTTAAGGGCTCCTGTTGGTCGGCTCACAGATCTGTTTTGGCAAGTTCTTAGCTTTTCTGAAAGCCTTAGCCGTGCTCCTTTCTGGGCGAGAGGGGCTGTTTTCGTGCTACATAAGCTGACTCCTTTTGTTTGGATTTAGACCTCTTCTTGCTGCTGCTATTGTCGCATTGTTACGGCTGATCTCCTAAAGCTTTAATAAAACTTGACCAAAATAACTATTCTGTCTCGCCGGTCCTTCTTACTCAACATATACTGTATGTCATCCAAAAGAACTTGGGATTGACCTGTGTGTTTTATTCCCTGAGAGGACGACTGGTCGCGCACAACAAATGCCACATGAGATGAGTAAGGGGAATGTTCTCGGCCAGTAGTACTCACTACCAGGTGCTCGGAGCAAAATGTTGCAGCCAGTTATCGACTCGTCACGTCGTCAACCATGTCATGGAAAACATTTAATTCATACATTGACCTGAGTTTAATGTTATGGTATGCTTTGGTGACAAAATGCAGATCGGTGTCTCATATACAAAAGCCAAAACCAGTGAAGTTGGCAGAATAGAATTATTTACTAACGCTCTTCAACCTATTATCAATTGAATAGACCTCAAAGACAAGATACTTAACATTCAAACTGCAAAACTTCATTTTTTGCAAATATTAGCTCATTTGAAATTTGATGCCTGCAACATGTTTCAAAAAAGCTGGCACAAGTGGCAAAAAAGACTGAGGAAGTTGAGGAATGCTCATCAAACACTTAGTTGGAACATTCCACAGGTGAACAGGCTAATTGGAAACAGGTGGGTGCCATGATTGGGTAAACAACAGCGTCCATGAAATGCTCAGTCATTCACAAACAAGGATGGGGCGAGGGTCACCACTTAGTGAACAAATGCATGAGCAAATTGCCGAACAGTTCAAGCACATTTCTTAACCAGCTATTGTAAATAATTTTGGGGTTTCACCATCTACGGTCTGTAATATCATTAAAATGTTAATATAATCTGGAGAAATCACTGCATGTAAGCAATATGCCAGTTACTTTGGATCCCTCAGGCGGTACTGCATCCAAAAGTGACATCAGTGTGTAAAGGATATCACCAAATTGGCTCATTAACACTTTAGAAAACCACTGTCAGTAACTACAGTTGGTCGCTACATCTGCAAGTGCAAGTTAAAACTTTACTATGCAATGTTAAAGCAATTTATCAACAGCACCCAGAAACGCCGCCAGCTTTGCTGGGCACAAGCTCATCTAAGATAGACTCATGCAGAATGGAAAAGTGTTCTGTGGTCTGAGGAGTCCACATTTCAAATAGTTTTTAGAAACTGTGGAAGTCATGTATTCCTTAACAAAGAGGAAAGTAACCATTAGGACTGTTTTAGGCGCAAAGTTGAAAAGCCAGCATCTGTGATGGTATGGAGGTGTATTAGTCCCCATGTACAAACGTCCACGATTGTACATTGTATGGCCGCATTTAGTGCAACAAAAACTAATAACGGAAGCTTTTATTATTGTTTTTGTTCAGAGCAGCCATCTTTGAAGCCAACTTGAGGGTGGTGAGAATGCTACGACTTTCCGAATAGAAAATCAGATCTTGAGGGGCGTTCCAGTTGAAATTCCGATTTGGAACTCGAGAATTCCGACTTCCCACTACACATGGAATGCACCATTCGTTACACCCGACTATGTTTTAGACTTTGCAATCACTGCGAGTTTTATTCTCCCTATTGCCTGCTTGACTTAAAATAATAGTCACACCCTGAAGTGGATATTGATTGACTGATATTTTGAACGGGCTTTTTTAGCAGAAGCCAAGTGGCTTCCTATTGTAGTTCGGCGGGCAAAGGCCGGAACAGGGAGTACTGCTAGTGCTCATGAGTTGTTGATCCAATGGATGTAAAATGTACTTTTCAAAAACGCCCCAAAAGCACCATTGATAAAGCTACAGTAATAGTCCTTCTTTGTAAGGAGGAGTTTGCTTACCACCGAAGAAGCTCAACCACCTAGTCGTTACTGCAGCCGCAGCTAATGTTGACTGCAAAGATGTTGGCAATTTAGCGAGACCTAGCCTTACAGTAGATCTCCTTCAAACTTAACTGGATGAGAACACCCTGCACTTAAGGACCTAAACAAAGGGTGTCCAGATTATTTCCACTGAGGGGCCACAAACTGACAAATCAATAGATGCGGGCGTCATTTTGGTAGTTTTCACCTTCAAAGTCAGTACAAAAGACAGATTTTGTCCAAGGAACTAGAAAATGCAATTGCGGTAGACTTTTCGTGAGAATGCTGAAGAGTCAAAACCGAACAGAAATGCTAACAGTTAATGCTAGCAGTATGTTGGCCCGATAGTGTCAAGTAACAAAAAATATGAAGAAGACGAGTTCAAAAACTAGCATGCTAACAGTTGTTGCTAACAATAACATGCTTCTCGTTAGCAGAAGTGAAATACCAATATATATAACATTAAGTTGAGTATCTGTTAAAAAGCTAGCATGCTAAATTTAACATGCTAAAATGCTAACTGTAACATGTATACCTACAAAATTAGCAATAAAAAAATAACAAAATAGCATGCCAACAGGTATCAATTTTCAAGTAATACAATATTTTACGATTAGGTGTATACCTGCAAAAAATTGTTTAAAATGCTAGCATGCTATTGTTAGCATGCATCAAGTACCAAAATATGACTGAGGTGTATACCTACAAAATTAACAAAAAACAAAACAAAGCTATCATGCTAACAGGTATCATTTGCCAAGTAATATTTTTTTCACGCTGAGATGTATACTTGACAAATTTGTTTAAAATGCTGGTATGCTAATGTTATTATGCATGGAGTACCAAAATATGACTGAGGTGTATGCCTACAAAATTAGCACAAAAAGTAGCATGGTAACAGATATAATTTGTCAAGTAAAATTTTTTTTTGCGCTGAGGTGTATACGCGACCAATTTGATGTACAGATACTGGCATGGTAAGTTTAGCATGCATCAAGTACCAAAATATGACTGAGGTGTATACCTATAAAATTTGCAAAGAAACAAAACTCGCATGCTTTCAGGTATCATTTGTCAAGTAATATATATTTTTTTTACACTGAGGTTTATACCTGACAAATTTGTTTATAATGCTGGCATGCTAACGTTAGCATGCATCAAGTACCAAAATATGACTGAGGTGTATACCTACAAAATGTGCAAATCCCCCACCCCCCCAAAAAAACTAACATGCTAACAGGTATCATTTGTCAAGTAATACATTTTTTTACGCTGAGGTGTGTACCCGACAAATTTGTTTTAAATGCCTGCATGCTAACGTTAGCATGCATCAAGTATCAAAATATAACTGAGGTGTATACCTACAAAGTTTGCAAAAAACTAGCATGCTAACAGGCATCATTTGTCAAGTAATAACTTTTTTTTTTACGCTGAGGTGTGTATCTGACAAATTTGTCTAAAATGCTGGCATGCTAACGTTGACATGCATCAAGTACTAAAATATGACTAAGGTGTATACCTACAAAATTTGCAAAAAAAACCAACTAAAAAACTAGCATGCCAACGGTATCATTTTTCAAGCAATATATATATTTTTACACTAAGGTGGTTTACCTGACAAATTTGTTTAAAATGCCTACAACCCCCCCACCCCCCTCACAAATTTGTTAAAAATGCTGGCTTGCGAACAATAGCATGCATCAAGTACCAAAATATGACTGATGTGTATGTATACCTACAAAATTAGCACAAAAAAAACACCCAAAAAACTAGCATGTTAACAGGTATCATTTGTCAAGTGATATATTTTATTTTACACTAAGGTGTTTACCCGACAAATTTGTTTAGCATGCTGACAGGCTAACGCTGGAATGCATCAGGTACCAAAATATGACTGGGATCTCTACCTATAAAATTTGCAAATTTTGCTTACTGTAACATGCATCAATCACAAAATATATTACTCTGAGGTGTATACCTACAAAATTAGCAATACAAAAAACAAACTAGCATAAGTATATACATTTGTCAAGTCATAAAATATTTTACGATTTGTTGTATACATAAAATAGTTTAAAATGCTAACATGCTATTGTTAGCATGCATTAAGTACCAAAATACGACTGAGGTGTATACCTACAAAATTATCACAAAAAAAACTAACATGGTATCATTTGTCAATTAATCCATTTGTTTATGCTGAAGCATATAGCCGACACATTTGTTTAGCATGCATCAAATACCAAAATATGACTAAGGTGTCTAGCTGCAAAATTAGCCGATAAGTTAGCATGCTAATATTAAAAGGCTAACGATTGTGCTGCAGGCCATTAAAAAAAATTAACTATGTGTTGCTCTTTTGGACACTACTGTCTTTGAACATATTTAGAACTATGAAAAGTATTAGGCTCTTCCAAAGGAGACTTTAAAGGTCCCCCTGTAGCCTACTAAAAGTGATTGCTTGGTTTATGTTACTTACTGCAACTTACAGCACAGAAATTAATGGATCGGTTTTATTCCGTTGATATTATTTGCAGCAGAAGAAAAGCATTAAGTTCAACGTTCAATACTTGCTTTTGTATTGCTTGAAAAAATATTTTTATTGTTTTAAACGTGTTCACATTACCATATCTATATTTTAGTAAATGACTAAGTACATCTGTTTAAACTAGCAATAAATGACTTTATAAAGCCACTTGTTTTGTACACAGTATATCAATCTTTTGATCCGCCACAACATGTAATGAATATAAATAGAAATAACTCAAACTGAGGGCTTTTGTCAGCAATGTTTCTAGGTGCGATTAACAATAACTATTAAGATTGATTAATTACAGACCATAGTTAATTTTCCAAATTGTTTTAACTGTTCTCAGAGTTGCTATATAAATATTCGTCCATCCATTTTTAACCGCTTGTCCCTTTTGAGGTTGCTGGAGCCTACAGTATCTCAGCTGCATTCAGGCAGTAGGCGGCGTACACCCTGGACAAGTCGCTACCTCATCGCAGAGCCAACACAGATAGACAGACAACATTCACACTCACATTCACACACTAGGGCCAATTTAGTGTTGCCAATTAACTTATCCCCAGGTGCATGTTTTTGGAGATGGGAGGAAGCCGGAGTACCCGGAGGGAACCCACGCAGTCACGGGGAGAACATGCAAACTCCACGCCGGACGATCCCGAGCCTGGGATTGAATATAATCCATTATGTTTACTATTATTATTATTATTATTATTATTATTATTATCAACTGGAACATTATTCCAGAAGCCGTGAAACGGGCCTCAAATTCGTCATCCAGGCTGAAAACACAAATTTTTTTATGTGCATATAACGACTGAAATGATTTATTTGACACTCTTTGATTTCAAATCACTCATGAGTATTTTCATGGTGGTTTATTTGTATTACTTATGATTGTATTTGCCTCCGTGTAATTTCATGCCTCTGTAAAGCACTTTAAATGGCCTCGTGTCGGAATTGTGCTCTATAAATAGACTTGCCTTGCCAACACAACTGTTGTCATGGAAACATGGTCACTCATCCAACTCAACGAGTCATACATCATGTCCTAAAAAAAAAAAATCAATGTAGTAAATCCCTGCGTATTGACAATTAAGGTATTTTCAGTGTCAGTCAGTTTCAGTTTTTAAGGATTTTTAACATAACAGATACATGCGTGTCTTTATAACGCAAGTTTTTTCAGCAATGAATTGTTGACCCCAAAGGGAATAAGCGGTAGAAAATGGATAGATGGATGGAATTTGTTTAACCACATTTTTTCGGGTATTAATTTTGTGAACTGAATTTTTTTTTACATCAAAAAATGAGTTGCTTTTAAATCAAACTTACGGTAAATAAGGACCGAAGCAATCCATCCTGCCTCTCTACCAGTCAACGAGGTGTCAAATTTGAAGTCACATGACTTTTTAAACATTTTTTTTACTGCAAGTGGGTCTTTCCTTTGAAGCAACACAAATTTCTGCACTACGTTTTTACACGCTGAATTTTTTATATACTGAATTTTTATACACAATTTTTTGACACTGATTTTTACACACTGAATTTTGTTTTACATTTATTTTTTGACACTAAACTTTTTTGACACTCATGTTTTTTCACCAAATTTTTACATACTGAATTTTTTTGACAGATTTTTTTTTACTCTACATTTTTATACACAGAATTTTTTTGACACTGATTTTTTTCACACTGAATTTTTACACATTTTTTGACACTGTTTTTGTACATCCTGAATTTTTTTGACACTTTTTTTTACATTGAATTTTTATGCACTGATTTTTTTTTTACACTGAATTTTTACACGCTGAAATTTTTCGACACTGATTTTTTTACACTGAATTTTTGTACGTGGCATTTATTGTACACTGATTTCTCGCACTGATTTTTCGTACAAAGGATTATTTTTAAACACTGATTTTATTCATACTGCATTTTTTTACACTAAATTTTTTATACATTGATTTTTTTTCTACACTGAATTTTAACTAACTTAATTTTTAATCACACATTCTGCTCACACACATGTATTCAATGTAATTGTCAGCATAATTGGATGTCAAGAAAAATTCAGGTTCATAGATTCAGTGTCCAAAACAGATTTTGTTACAAAGACACAAATTAAACTCCGTAATAGTCTTTTATGAATGTGTGACAAAGCATATAATGTACAGCATATTAATAGGGGTGTTCTGTGTTTCTATATTGATATCGTATATCGGCCTGATATCAGCAAAAAACGTTTTGGATTATATCGGCTTGCATGTAAAATGTTTGATTTAAACTCCGATGCGAGTCAATTCCGATATGTGTCATGTATCTGATTTTTTCATGTCAATGTGAACAGTGCAATTCCGAGTTTTTGCAAATCCGATACAGGACTCTTTCGTATGTGGAAATAAATCGTAAATATATGCGATGTAATCTTTCGGTCAGAAAATGTTGCCTTTGAATGCACAGACTCTTTGAAATTGCCACAAATGTGTCGCGACTGAAACCAAGGAGAATTGGCGCCATGTTTCTTTCCGTAAACACTGCAGCACGTGTGACTTCAAGTCTGCATGCATTTACATTACTTATTGCATTTTTTTGTAACACGAACGACTACATGAAAATATCGGATTTGACCCCAAAAATCTGAATTGGACATTTTATATATAGTCCAAACCAAAAAGCACACAAGGTTGGTCTTTTCTTAAATTTTAGCTAAGTCATTTATATAATGTACACAAGCTAGGCGATAGGCATAGGCTACTAGGAAATAGCAGCTACACAACAGCTAAGCACATAATAGCACATAAGACTCGTACAAAGATACAAGTCATATTTATACATTAATATACACTTATGTAAATGGTATTTTCTTGTATAAAAGGTCATGTTTACACATTAACATACGCTTTTATAAAATGTATTTTCTTGTACAAAAGGTCATGTTTACATATTTGTACATAAATGTAAAGTTCAAAAATTATTAATCATTTGTTTTTATTGAAAGTTAAAAAAAAAAGTGAAAAATATGATATAAGTAGAAATTTTGAGATAAAAATCTCGAAATAATCAGATGAAAAATCCATCCATCCATCCATTTTTCTACCGCTTGTCCCTTTTGGGGTTGCGGGGGGTTGCTGGAGCCTATCTCAGCTGCATTTGGGCGGAAGGCGATAAAAAAAATCTTAATTGTTTAATAAAATGTCGAAATTGAGATTTACAGTCACAATTATGAAATAAAAAGTAAAAAATATTTGGAAAAAAGTAGAAATAATTAGATAAAAATTCATAAATATCTGAATAAATAATCCACATTATGAGGAAAGATATAGTCAATATTATGACATAAAATAATCATAGTTATGAGATAAAAAGTTTAAATTATCAGATAAAAAGTCAACATTAAGTGATAAAAGCATACTTGCCAACCTTCCCGGATTTTCCGGGAGACTCCCGAAATTCAGCGCTTCTCCCGATAACCTCCCGGGACAAATTGTCTCCCGAAAATCTCCCGAAATTCAGGCCACGCCCCCTCCAGCTCCATGAGGACCTGAGTGACGTGTCTGAGAGCGTGTCTGCCCAATGACGTTATAACTGTAGAATGATCAAGGGCGAGTTCTTGGTTTCTCATGTGGGTTTATTGTTAGGCAGTTTCATTAACGTCCTCCCAGTGCAGTAACAACACACAACAACAACAGTCACGTTTACGTCTACCATAAGGCCGTTCGTCTGCCGTAAACAGCATGTGACACTCTTAAACAGGACAATACTGCCATCTACTGTACATGCACCACAACACCTCCAGGCAACTTCAACCTTTTACTATTCCTCCTCCAACTCACATCCCATCTCCCCGGTTTGTAAATAACCTAATGTAAATAATTACATGTATTTCTAATGTATATATTTGTTCTTATGCTATCTGAACTCACTATGTTCTCTGCTCGCTGTACATATCCTACTAAGTCACACCTACACTCTTTCAGTGTCCATTTCTCTGTTGATGCAATTGTTGATGACTGAAGTACTGATATCAACCAAAGCTCCTCATTCCACCCTCTGGATTGTAAATAATTCAATGTATATACTATGAGGATTAATTTGTGTGATTACTTTATTATGCTGATAGTATATATTTGTACCGTGAATTGATTAACATGGACCCCGACTTAAACAAGTTGAAAAACTTATTGCGGTGTTACCATTTAGTGGTCAATTGTACGGAATATGTACTGTACTGTGCAATCTACTAATAAAAGTTTCAATCAATCAATCAATCATGCATATGTGACAATAACATCTACTTTAGAAAGTGCAGTGCACAATTGCGCACACAACAGCTGTAAATATACTCCTCGCCTCTTAACCACTCCCCAACCCCAACTCCCGAAATCGGAGGTCTCAAGTATGGATAAAAGGTAAAAAAATAATGGGATAAAGCGTATGAGATATGTGGAACATATATACCATGTTATGAGATAAAATGTCAAAGTTATAAAATAAGGTCGAAATTATGAGGTAATAAGTCAAAAATATAATTAAAAAGTAAAAATAATTATATATAAAGTCATTAATATTTGATAAAATGTCGAAATTACAAAATAAAAAGTCAAGATTATGAGGGAAAAAAAAGTCAAGATTATGAGATAAAAAGTAAAAAATATGAGATAAAAAGTCAAGATAATCACATTCATTTTTAATAAAAAGTCGAAATTAAGAGGTAAACGTTTTTGAAATCATGACATAAAAGATCATGATTGAGATAAAAAGTCGAACATATGAGATAAAAGGTCAAACAAGACAAAAGGTGAATTGTGAGATAAAAAAAATCAGTATTATGAGAAATTATGAGGTAAAAAGTCACAAATAAAATATAAGAACTCAAAACGTTAAACAGGAGGAAATTATTAGATAAAGTCATACATATCTGATTAAATAATCAACATTTTGAGGTAAACTATAGTCATTGTTATGACATAAAATAATCATAATTATGAGATAAAAAGTCAAAATTATCAGATAAAAAGTCAACATTAAGAAATGAAGGATAAAAATAATGGGATAAAGCGTATGAGATATGTGAAATAAATGTACCATGTCATGAGATAACATGTTGAAATCATAAAAATAGAGTCTAACATAAAAAGTCAAAATAATTACATATAAAGTCCTAAATATTTGATCAAATGTCAAAATTACAAAAAAATGCAAAATTATGAGGAAAAAAAGTCATGATTTTGAGATAAAAAATCAAAATTAAGACATAAAATGTCAAGATAATTATAAAGTCATAATTTTTTTATATTAAGTCGAAATTATGAGGTAACTGTTTTTTAAATAATGACATAAAAGATCATGATTACAAGATAAAAGTGGACATGAGATAAAAGGTAAAAAAACAAGATAAAAGGTCTAAATTCTGAGATTAAAAAGTCAATATGTTGAAAAAAGTCGAAATTAAGAGGTAAAAAGTTAAAATCATAACATAAAAGGTCGTGATTATGAGATAAGAAGTCAAACATATGAGATAAAATTTCAAAATGATGAGGTAAAAAGTAAAAAATACAATATCAAAACTCCAAAATAATATACATATAAAGTTATACATCCATCCATCAATTTTCTACCGCTTGTCCCTTTTGGGGTCGCGGGGGATGTTGGAGCCTTTTTCAGCTGCATTCGGGCGCAAGGTGGGGTACACCCTGGACAAGTCACCACCTCATCACAGGGCCAACACAGACAGACAGACAACATTCACACTCGCATTCAAACACAATGGCCAATTTAGTGTTGCCAATCAACATATCCCCATAAAAAGTCAAAATGACAAAATAAAAAGTCAAAAATATGACAAAAAGTCCAGGTAATTACATATAGGCATCAATATTTGGTACATATTCGAAATTATGAGGTAAAGTTAAAATCATTAAGTTAAAGTACCAATGATTGTCACACACACACTAGGTGTGGCGAACTTATTCTCTGCATTTGACCCATTACCCTTGACCACCCCCTGGGAGGTGAGGAGAGTAGTGAGCAGCAGCAGTGGCTGAGCTCTGGAATCATTTTTGGTGAATTAACCCCCAATTCCAACCGTTGATGCTAAGTGTCAAGCACAGACGTAATGGGTCCCATTTTTATAGTCTTTGGTATGACTCGGCCGGGGTTTGAACTCACATGACATATCAAGATTTTGAGATAAAAAGTCAAAAATATGAAATTAAAAAATCAACATCATGAGATGAAAGGTAAAAAACAAGATAAAAAAAGATTGAAATTGTGTGATAAAATTATGAGATCAAATTTAAAAAAAAAAGATTTAAAAAATAGTTAATTAATGAGACAAAAAGTCGAAAAAATTAGATAAAAGGTAAAAATGATGAGATAAAATAATGTGGTGTGCATGTATTTAGATACCTGCCGCCACCTTGATAATATGTCAACATATCTTATATTAGCATGCTAACGTTAGCATACAAACGTTTTATGCTCAATTTTTTTGACTTACCCTGTATGTTTGAAACTAAAAATCCTGGATTTGGATACTTTGCGCCATATTAGGCTGGTGCCCTGAACCTCAAGTATCAAATAATCAGTAGCAAATTACTTAAACATACAAAGTCTCCAAGGAAGAGGCATATTAATAAGTATGCCGTAACAAACGTGTCCGCATCATTCAACTTACTGCGTCATGAGCTTAGCTTCGTGAATTGTTGAGACCACTGGGTGTCGCCAAAAACAATTACCATTCCACTTCAACTTAAAGTCCATTCCAGACTGTTAATAAAACTAATTTCTCTTGATTAAATTTTTTTTTTTTTTTTTAACATTCCACATTACACAATAATCAAAGTGCTGATATCATATCGGATCAAAAGCTTGTTTATTTCCGTACTTCCAGTCGAAAGGTAAAAACGTTGCGTGCAGCGACAGGGCGTGCGTGGGCGTTTTCTACACTAAAATGCTGGGGCGTCGTATAACGTTTGGGCGTACCAAATCAAACGGCCCTCTTCCGATTTAGTGCTTGAGTTACGTCGTCGTGGATACACGGAATGTTACAAAATGTCCTGAATAATAGCGATGTTGGTGTGTAATAATAATAAGACAGTAATTATGACAACATATGTTGCACGTAGAAGCATATGCATAATAATCGGCGAGATGAATATAAAATGTCAGCGATGTTGCTTTACTTTCACTTCCTGTTGCTGTCATGAAAATGTCAAAAGAATGAACTGTGCTGACATACATCATGCAGTTGGGATAAAAAAATGTGACGCCAAAGAACGTGTTGCACGAGCAGGCGTACCTAATTCACTGGGCAGTTGCCGCTGACGCTCGTGCAGGAGAATGTTGCGCAACCCAAAAAGTGTCCATGTGTGCCGACTCACCTGATCTTGCTCCCCTTTTCTTCCTCCCCCTGTCCTCAGGTCACATCCCGCAGGTCCGATTCCCGCGTCCGAGCCGGCCGTGTCTCTGTGTCGGTTGGCGGACCTCACCCTGGCGCGCGCCTCTGTCTTTTTTTGTGTGCTCGTCCTCGCGCACACTGGGCTGGCGGGAACGGAGCGGTACCCCGTCGCTATGGGCAACCTGTTGCCATGGCAATCCTCCAGCTAGGTGGTGTGTGAAGCAAGCAAATGAGCGTAGCCCGCCCCCCATCCCCGACCGACCCACGCGCACACGCAGGTGAAAGTTTACATTATGGATCATGTAGGATATCAACAGTCTGATCTGATGTTAAGCTAATCTTCCACTCTGTTCAGTGTCTCCCTCTAGTGGTGATCAGTGAGCACTGCAACATATTTTCCCTCCAGCTTGATGAGCAATATGAAGAAATGATGCCGTAAGTAGAAAATACAAATCATTTTTTTCATACCTGCTCAAGCATGTTATGCTTTTGTTAAAATGATCTTAAACCAGGGGGGTCCAAACTGTTTCCACTGAGGGCCGCCCGGTGAAAACTCAATGCACGCGGGGGGCATTTTGATATTTTTCATTTTCAAAACTAATACTATGTGTATATATGTATGTATGTATGTATGTATGTACAGTATGTATGTGTATGCGTGTGTGTGTATAATATATATATATATATATATATATATATATATATATATATATATATATATCTATCAATCAATCAATCAATCAATGTTTACTTATATAGCCCTAAATCACTAGTGTCTCAAAGGGCTGCACAAACCACCACGACATCCTCGGTAGGCCCACATAAGGGCAAGGAAAACTCACACCCAGTGGGACATCGGTGACAATAATGATCCAGTGGGACGTCTGTGACAATAATGATTATGAGAACCTTAGAGAGGAGGAAAGCAATGGATGTCGAGCGGGTCTAACATGATACTGTGAAAGTTCAATCCACAATGGATCCAACATAGTCGCGAGAGTCCAGTCCAAAGCGGGTCCAACTCAGCAGCGAGAGTCCCGTTCACAGCGGAGCCAGCAGGAAACCATCCCAAGCGGAGGCGGATCAGCAGCGCAGAGATGTCGAGGCGGATCAGCAGCGCAGAGATGTCCCCAGCCGATACACAGGCAAGGTATATATATATATATATATATACATATATGTAGATATAGATGTATATATAGATATATAACTGTATATATCTATATATTAAAAAAAAAATCTCCTGATTGAGGGAACCCCTCATGAAACAGTTCTGTAGAGATGAAGTAGTCTTGTGATTTTTCTCACACCTACATATATCTATATATATGTATTTATATATATATATATATATATATATATATATATATATATATATATACACATATCTGTATATGGATACATATATATATATATATATATATGTATAGAGATACATATGTATGATACATATATATAGATACATATAGATGTATAATATATTGATATATATATATACATATATATAGATGTATATATAGATATATAGCTGTATATATATATATATATTTATAGAGATACATATATATATATATAGATAGATTATCTGTATTTATATAGATACATATATGTATATAGATACATATAGATGTATAATATACTGATATATATATATAGATATAGATGTATAGCTGTATATATCTATATCTGTATATATATATATATATAGATGGATAGATAAATATATGTATCTGTATTTATATAGATACATATATATATGTATATACATACATACATATATGTGTGTATATATATATATATATATATATATATATATATATATATATATACACACATATATATATAAATATACATAGATGTATATATAGATATATAGCTGTATATCTATATACATATATTTATATAGATACGTACCTATATATGTATATATATGGATATGTATCTATATAGATATATATATTTGTATAGATATATATACACACACATACATATATATATATATATATATATATACATAAATATATATATGTGTGTGTGTGTGTGTGTGTGTGTGTGTGTGTGTGTGTGTTTGTGTGTGTTATGTATACATACATGTGTGTGTGTATGTACAAACCTCGTTTCCATATGAGTTGGGAAATTGTGTTAGATGTAAGTATAGACCCATATTCAATTGTATGCACTACAAAGACAAGATATTTGATGTTCAAACTCATAAATTTTTTTTTTGGGGGAAATAATAATTAACTTAGAATTTCATGGCTACAACTCGTGCCAAAGTAGTTGGTAAAGGGCATGTTCACCACTGTGCTACATCACCTTTTCTTTAAACAACATTCAATAAACGTTTGGGAACTGAGGAAACTAATTGTTGAAGCTTTGAAAGTGGAATTCTTTCCCATTCTCGTTTTATGTAGAGATTCAGTCGTTCAACAGTCCAGGGTCTCCGCTGTCGTATTTTACGCTTCATAATGCGCCACTCATTTTCGATGGGAGACAGGTCTGGACTGCAGGCGGGCCAGGAAAGTACCTGCACTCTTTTTTTTACGAAGCCACGCTTTTGTAACACGTGCTGAATGTAACTTGGCATTGTTATCCTGAAATAAGCAGGGGCGTCTATGAAAAAGACGGCGCTTAGATGGCAGCATATGTTGTTTCAAAACCTGTTTGTACCTTTCAGCATTAATGGTGCCTTCAGAGATGTGCAAGTTATCCATGCCTTGGGCACTAATGCACCCCCATACCATCACACATGCTGGCTTTTGAACTTTGTGTCGATAACAGTCTGGATGGTTCGCTTCCCCTTTGGTCCGGATGACAGGATGTCGAATATTTCCAAAAACAATTTGAAATGTGGACTTTTCAGACCACAGAACACTTTTCCACTTTGCATCAGTCCGTCTTAGATGATCTCGGGCCTAGAGAAGCCGGTGGCGTTTCTGGATGTTGTTGATAAATGGCTTTCGCTTTACATAGTAGAGCTTTAAGTTGCACTTACAGATGTAGCGACGAACTGTATTTAGTGATAGTGGTTTTCTGAAGCGTTCCTGAGCCCATGTGGTGATATCCTTTAGAGATTGATGTCTGTTTTTGATACAATGCCGTCTGGGGTATCGAAGGTTACGGTCATTCAATGTTGGTTTCCGGCCATGCTGCTTACGTGGAGTGATTTCTCCAGATTTTCTGAAGCTTTTGATGATATTATGAACCATAGATGTTGAAATCCCAAAATTTCTTAAAATTGCACTTTGAGAAACATTGTTCTTAAACTGTTTGAGTATTTGCTCACGCAGTTGTGGACAACGGGCTGTACCTCGCCCCATCCTTTATTGTGAAAGACTGAGCATTTTTTCGGAAGCTGTTTTATACCCAATCATGGGACCCACCTGTTCCCAATTAGCCTGCACACCTGTGGGATGTTCCAAATAAGTGTTTGATGAGCATTCCTCAACTTTATCAGTATTTGTTGCCACCTTTCCCAACTTCTTTGTCATGTGTTGCTGGCATCAAATTCTAAAGTTAATGATTATTTGCAAAAAAAAATGTTTATCAGTTTGAACATCAAATATGGGGTTTGTATATATACATGTATATGTATATATAGAATCCCTGTTTCCATAGGAGTTGGGAAATTGTGTTAAATGTAAATATAAATGGAATACAATGATTTGCAAATCATTTTCAACCCATATTCAGCTGAATATGCTACAAAGACAACATATTTGATGTTCAAACTGATAAACATTTTTTTTTTGTAAATAATCATTAACTTTAAGAATTTGATGCCAGCAACACGTAACAAAGAAGTTGGGAAAGGTGGCAATGAATACTGATAAAGTTGAGAAATACTCATCAAACACTTATTTGGAACATCCCACAGGTGTGCAGGCTAATTGGGAACGGGTGGTGGCCATGATTGGGTATAAAAACAGGTTCCATGAAATGCTAAGTAATTCACAAACAATGATGGGGCGAGGGGTCATCACTTTGTAAGCAAATTGTCGAACAGTTTTAGAACAACATTTCTCAACGAGCTATTGAAAGGAATTTAGGGATTTTACCATCTACGGTATGTAAAATCATCAAAAGGTTCAGAGAATCTGGAGAAATCACTGCATGTAACCGATGATATTACGGACCTTTTGATCCCTCAGTCGGTACTGCATCCAAAAATGACATCTGTGTGTAAAGGATATCAACCACATTGGGCTCAGGAACACTTCATAAAACCACTGTCAGGAACTACAGTTGGTTGCTACATCTGTAAGTGCAAGTTTAAAACTCTGCTATGGAAAGCAAAACACATTTATCAACAACACCAAGGAACACCGCTGGCTTCGCTGGGCCCGAGCTAATCTAAGATGGACTGATGCAAAGTGGAAAAATGTTCTGTGGTCTGATGAGTCCACATTTCAAATTATATTTGGAAACTGTGGACGTGGTGTCCTCTGGAACAAAGAGGAAAATAACCATCCGGATTGTTATAGGCGCAAAGTTCAAAAGCCAGCATCTGTGATGGTATGCGGGTGCATTAGTGCCCAGGCATGGGTAACTTACACATCTGTGAAGGCACCATTAATGCCGAAAGGTCCATACAGGTTTTGGAGCAACATATGTTGTCATCCAAGCAACGTTATCATGGACAACCCCTGCTTATTTCAGCAAGACAATGCCAAGCCACGTGTTACAAAAGCTTTGTTTCGTAGTAAAAGAGTGCAGGGGTTACTTTCCTGGACCGCCTGCAGTCTAGACCTGTCTCCCATTTAAAATGAGTGGCACATTATGAAGCGTAAAATATGACAGCGGAGACCCTGGACAGTTGTACGACTAAAGCTCTACATAAAACAAGAATGAGAAAGAATTCCACTTTCAAAGCTTCAACAATTAGTTTCCTCAGTTCCCAAAACGTTTATTGAGTGTTGTTTAAAAGAAATGAAATTCTAAGTTAATTATTATTTGCAAAAAAAAAAATAAAGTTTATGAGTTTGAACAGTCCTGGGTTCAAATCCAGGCTCGGATCGTTCTGTGTGGAGTTTGCATGTTCTCCCCGTGAATGCGTGGGTTCCCACCGGGTACTCCGGCTTCCTCCCACTTCCAAAGACATGCACCTGGGGATAGGTTTGATTGGCAACACTAAATTGGCCCTAGTGTGTGAATGTAAGTGTGAATGTTGTCTGTCTATCTGTGTTGGCCCTGCGATGAGGTGGCGACTTGTCCAGGGTGTACCCCGCCTTCCGCCCGTTTGTAGCTGAGATAGGCGCCAGTGCCCCCCGCGACCCCAAAAGGGATTAAGCGGTAGAAAATGGATGGATGGAGTTTGAACATGAAATATCTTGTCTTTGTAGTGCATTCAACTAAATGTGGTTGAAAAGGATTTGCAAATCATTGTATTCCGTTTATATTTACATCTAACACAATTTCCCAACTCATATGGAAACGGGGTTTGTATATATATATATATATATATATATATATATATATATATATATATATATATATATATATATATATATATATATATATATATATATATGTATATATATATATATGTATATATATGTATATATATATATATGTATATATATATATATATATATATATGTATATATATATATATATGTATATATATAAATATATATATATATATATATATATATGTATGTATATATATATATGTATGTATATATATATATATATATGTGTGTGTGTATGTATATATATATATATATGTGTGTATGTATGAATGTATGTATATATGTATGTATGTGTGTATATATATATATATATATGTATGTATATATATATATGTATGTGTATATATATGTGTGTATGTATATATATATGTATGTATGTATATATGTATGTATGTGTGTATATATATATATATATATGTATATATATATATGTATATATGTATATATATATATGTATATATGTATATATATATATATATATATATATATATATATATATGTATGTGTATATATATATGTGTGTATGTATGTATGTATGTATATGTATGTGTATATATATATGTATACATGTATGTATGTATATATACATATGTATATATATATGAATGGCAAGATGGCGGCGCCCGGACGGGCTGCGACACTGCGGTGCTCTTGCTAAAGATGGAACATTTGGCGGAAATGCCGGACAGTTCTGCAGACTTCATGGCTGGCTCGCATCGTGGTCACTCCGTGATCACGTACGACCGCCAGACACTTCTGGATATGGACATATCGGGCCGTTTTGGACTGATAGACGCGGGCGTGCTAAACATGCTAACTAGCATGGGGATACGTCGGCGGCTACATCCAGCGGCCTGTGAAGCAGGGGAGTCTAGTAGCAGCGGGGGCCGTCTACGGAGCAGACGCCAGCGGTGTGATCGGAAACGCGGATGTCGAGCGGGGCTAAAAACAAAGCAGAAGGCTAATCCCCACAGAACACCACTTTCCTCCACCCTGAAGACGGATTTAAATAAAGGATGCAAGACTACTGGTCTGGGTAAGGAGTCTGTTAAATTAGAACAAGTTTTTTCTGCTTTGAGTGTTTCAGAGTTGGACATGTGTTTTACCGAGGTGGCTAACTATGATGCGTGCAGTTTATCAAAGCAACAAACAAACAATCGGAAAATCCCCGTTACTGAGGAGGCTAACCATGATGCGTGCAGTTTATCAAAGCAACAATCAAACAATCGGAACATTCCCGTCGTATCAATTCCTAGATATGGTCGTAATTATACTGAATGCACTGGGCATAATAAACACAACATTATTAATATTGCTACTACGGATAATTTGATCAAAAATTCCCTAAAACAGCCCACTACCTATAATATAGGTTTTTTAAACATAAGATCATTGTCTCCCAAAACGTTGTTAGTTAATGATATCATCAGAGACAACAATCTTAACGTCATCGGTCTCAGTGAAACCTGGCTTAAACCAAACGACTTTTTTGCGCTAAATGAGGCATGTCCTCCTAACTTTACACATGCGCATATTCCCCGTCCGCTTAAAAGGGGTGGGGGGGTCGCACTAATATACAACGAAAACTTTAACCTTAGTCCTAACATAAATAATAAATATAAATCGTTTGAGGTGCTTACTATGAGGTCTGTCACACCGCTGCCTCTACACCTGGCTGTTATCTACCGCCCCCCAGGGCCCTGTTCGGACTTTATCAATGAATTCTCAGAGTTCGTTGCTGATCTAGTGACACACGCCGATAATATAATCATAATGGGGGACTTTAATATCCATATGAATACCCCATCGGACCCACCGTGCTTAGCGCTCCAGACTATAATTGATAGCTGTGGTCTCACACAAATAATAAATGAACCCACGCATCGCAACGGTAATACGATAGACCTAGTGCTTGTCAGGGGTATCACCGCTTCCAAAGTTACGATACTCCCGTATACTAAAGTATTGTCCGATCATTACCTTATAAAATTCGAGGTTCAGACGCATGTTCGTCAAACTAATAATAATAATAACTGCTATAGCAGCCGCAACATTAATACGGCCACAACGACAACTCTTGCTGACCTACTGCCCTCGGTAATGGCACCATTCCCAAAGTATGTGGGCTCTATTGATAACCTCACTAACAACTTTAACGACGCCCTGCGCGAAACCATTGATAACATAGCACCGCTAAAGTTAAAAAAGGCTCCAAAAAAGCGCACCCCGTGGTTTACAGAAGAAACTAGAGCTCAGAAATTATTATGCAGAAAGCTGGAACGCAAATGGCGCACGACTAAACTTGAGGTGCACCATCAAGCATTTAGTGATGGTTTAATAACTTATAAACGCATGCTTACCTTAGCTAAAGCTAATTATTACTCAAATCTCATCCACCGTAATAAAAACGATCCTAAATTTTTGTTTAGTACGGTAGCATCACTAACCCAACAAGGGACTCCTTCCAGTAGCTCCACCCACTCAGCTGATGACTTTATGCAATTCTTTAGTAAGAAAATTGAAGTCATTAGAAAGGAGATTAAAGACAATGCGTCCCAGCTACAACGGGGTTCTATTAACACTGATACGATTGTATATATGGCGGATACTGCCCTCCAAAATAGTTTCTCTCGTTTTGATGAAATAACATTAGAGGAATTGTTACAACGTGTAAATGGAATAAAACAAACAACATGTTTACTTGACCCTCTTCCTGGGAAACTGATCAAGGAGCTCTTTGTATTATTAGGTCCATCAGTGCTAAATATTATAAACTTATCACTTTCCTCGGGCACTGTTCCCCTAGCATTCAAAAAAGCGGTTATTCATCCTCTTCTTAAAAGACCTAACCTCGATCCTGACCTCATGGTAAACTACCGACCGGTGTCTCACCTTCCCTTTATTTCAAAAATCCTCGAAAAAATTGTTGCGGAGCAGTTAAATGAACACTTAGCGTCTAACAATCTATGTGAAACCTTTCAATCCGGTTTCAGGGCAAATCACTCGACGGAGACAGCCCTCGCAAAAATGACTAATGATCTATTGCTAACGATGGATTCTGATGCGTCATCTATGTTGCTGCTCCTCGATCTTAGCGCTGCTTTCGATACCGTCGATCATAATATTTTATTAGAACGTATCAAAACACGAATTGGTATGTCAGACTTAGCCCGGTCTTGGTTTAACTCTTATCTTACTGATAGGATGCAGTGTGTCTCCCATAACAATGTGACCTCGGACTACGTTAAGGTAACGTGTGGAGTTCCCCAGGGTTCGGTCCTTGGCCCTGCACTCTTCAGCATCTACATGCTGCCGCTAGGTGACATCATACGCAAATACGGTGTTAGCTTTCACTGTTATGCTGATGACACCCAACTCTACATGCCCCTAAAGCTGACCAACACGCCGGATTGTAGTCAGCTGGAGGCGTGTCTTAATGAAAATTAAACAATGGATGTCCGCTAACTTTTTGCAACTCAACGCCAAAAAAACGGAAATGCTGATTATCGGTCCTGCTAGACACCGAACTCTATTTAATAATACAACTTTAACATTTGACAACCAAACAATTAAACAAGGCGACACGGTAAAGAATCTGGGTATTATCTTCGACCCAACTCTCTCCTTTGAGGCACACATTAAAAGCGTTACTAAAACGGCCTTCTTTCATCTCCGTAATATCGCTAAAATTCGCTCCATTCTGTCCACTAAAGACGCTGAGATCATTATCCATGCGTTTGTTACGTCTCGCCTCGACTACTGTAACGTATTATTTTCGGGTCTCCCCATGTCTAGCATTAAAAGATTACAGCTGGTACAAAATGCGGCTGCTAGACTTTTGACAAGAACAAGAAAGTTTGATCACATTACGCCTGTACTGGCTCACCTGCACTGGCTTCCTGTGCACTTAAGATGTGACTTTAAGGTTTTACTACTTACGTATAAAATACTACACGGTCTAGCTCCATCCTATCTTGCCGATTGTATTGTACCATATGTCCCGGCAAGAAATCTGCGTTCAAAGGACTCCGGCTTGTTAGTGATTCCCAAAGCCCAAAAAAAGTCTGCGGGCTATAGAGCGTTTTCCGTTCGGGCTCCAGTACTCTGGAATGCCATCCCGGTAACAGTTCGAGATGCCACCTCAGTAGAAGCATTTAAGTCTCACCTTAAAACTCATTTGTATACTGTAGCCTTTAAATAGACTCCCTTTTTAGACCAGTTGATCTGCTGTTTCTTTTCTTTTTCTTCTATGTCCCACTCTCCCCTGTGGAGGGGGTCCGGTCCGATCCGGTGGCCATGTACTGCTTGCCTGTGTATCGGCTGGGGACATCTCTGCGCTGCTGATCCGCCTCGACATCTCTGCGCTGCTGAGCCGCCCCCGCTTGGGATGGTTTCCTGCTGGCTCCGCTGTGAACGGGACTCTCGCTGCTGAGTTGGACCCGCTTTGGACTGAACTCTCGCGACTGTGTTGGATCCATTGTGGATTGAACTTTCACAGTATCATGTTAGACCCGCTCGACATCCATTGCTTTCCTCCTCTCTAAGGTTCTCATAATCATTATTGTCACAGACGTCCCACTGGATCATTATTGTCACCGATGTCCCACTGGGTGTGAGTTTTCCTTGCCCTTATGTGGGCCTACCGAGGATGTCGTGGTGGTTTGTGCAGCCCTTTGAGACACTAGTGATTTAGGGCTATATAAGTAAACATTGATTGATTGATTGATATATAAATATATATATCTGTATGTATGTATGTAGGTGTATATATATATGTATGTACACATATATATACAGACATATATATATACATATGTGTGTGCTTGTGAAAGAGAGAGAAAGAGCTCTCATATTAACGTGGGGGCCGCAAAATTATGTCTCGAGCCGTGTGTCTGAGGCCCCTGCACTAAATCAAATTAAGATTTATCTGTTGATACAACCTTTCTAATGGCAAAACACAACAAATGTACATTTTCCACCTTAAACATTTTCTCAGTGGAATATTTGATGTGAAGTAATTGGAGCCCTAAATAGATCAATAATTAATAACATTGATTTTAATTAATTATATTTTTCAAGCAGTGACAGTTTAAAAAAAACGACAGTTAAAAAAAAAAAATAATACTAAAAATATTTCAGGGATCCAAAAGTGTCCCACTCATAAAAAAGTGTTTAAAGTAAGTCATATGTTAAATCTGTACATTAACTTCAGATCCATTTGTTGATATACAGCATCATATTTCGTTTTTTTAAATTATGTTTTATGACCTTTTTGTTCAAGAAAAATGATAAAAACACAAAATGTGCAACATTTTCAAAGTGGAATATTTAATGTGAAGTAATTTGCGCCCTTAATATGTCATTAATTCATAATAACATTGATATGGATTCGATATTTTTTTCAAGCAATGACAGTTTAAAAAAAAAATACTGTTTGGGGGGAAAAAAATCACGCTAATTATCAGGGATCCAAAAGAGCCATGCTCATAAGTGTTTAAAATTAATCAAACATGTTTTTTTTAATACCTGAATCTCTAAATTAACTTCTGATACATCTGTCGATATACAGTTTATTTATATATATATTTTTTTAATGTTTTATGCCCTCTTTGTTAAGGAAAACCCCGTTTTTTATGGCAAAAACACAAAAAATGCTACAATATGCAAATGTTCAAAGTGGAATACTTGATGTGAATTAATTGGTGCCTTAAATAGATCAATAATTTATTAAAAAATATTGATTTTTAATGCATTATTATTTTTAAGCAATGACAGTTTTAAAAACATCCCACTAAACTTCTCAGGGATCCTAAAGGTATGACGATCCGGGCGCATGGCGATGGCATCTCCCAGAAATGCAGACGGGCTTCGGACACAGCGTGCAGGTAGGAAAATGTTTTATTTAGTAATAAATCAGACAGAACAAAGAAAAACGTGCTGATAGCACTTAAGGCAACAAACCAAATGGGCTAGCGTGTGAGCTAGCAAAATAGCCTTGCGTGGAAACTAGCAGGTATTAAGCAGGAATCAAACATCATCATCTGTATAGCATAAAGCAAATTAGGAAGCAAGACCGAGTGAGGCCAGGACAAAGACTAAATAGCCCTCTCATTAGCGCCCGGACAAAAGGTGAGTGTCTCCAACACTAACCACACGCAGCTGCAGTCATGGCAACCGAAACAAACAAACTCAGAGGTGCATAAACAGGAACTAAACGGAGTCGAACACTAATAGAAAAAACACAAGTGACCCAAAAAACCCAAACAGAGTATGATCCGCACAGCGGATCATAACAAAAGGGTCCCTCTCATAAAAGTGTTAAAATATTAAACAAATCTTTACATCAACATCAGAGCCATCCATCGATTACAAGTTTTTGTATTCTTTTATGTTTTTTGTTTGTTTGTTTTATGCCCGGGGCTTCAGGGTGGCAGAAGGGTTAGTGCGTCTGCCTCACAATACGAAGGTCCTGAGTAGTCCTGGGTTCAATCCCGGGCTCGGGATCTTTCTGTGTGGAGTTTGCATGTCCTCCCCGTGAATGTGTGGGTTTCCTCCGGGTACTCCGGCTTCCTCCCACTTCCAAAGACATGCACCTGGGGATAGGTTGATTGGCAACACTAAATTGGGCCTAGTGTGTGAATGTGAATGTTGTCTGTCCAACTGTGTTGGCCCTGCGATCAGGTGGCGACTTGTCCAGGGTGTACCCCGCCTCCCGCCCGATTGTAGCTGAGATAGGCACCAGCGCTCCTCGTGACCCCAAAGGGAATAACGCGCAGAAAATGGATGGATGGATGTTTTATGCCCTTTTTGTCACAAAAAGTGAGTTTTTTATGGCAAACACAAGAAAATACGCAATACTTTCCCCCACAAATATTTCAAAGTGGAATATTTGATGCGAAGTAACTGAAGCCTTCAATGTGTCAAAAATTCAGAACCACATTAACTTTGATTTATTATAATTTTTTAGTTATAACATCTTAAAATACAAAAACAGCCTACATGGCAACTTTGTGTAATTAGAGTTTAACATTGCAACTTTTTCTTGTTACCTGTTTACTTTTTATACCACTTAAGTTGTTTTGTTATAGTATTTTTCGAGCCGTTAAAAAATGGCTGCAGGCCGAACTTTGGACACTTCTGTCTTAAAGCATGAATCTATATGTAACACGGGTAGGAAATAAGCCATATTTCCCCTCATGGCAACCCCTCATATCACCTGCGCCGTTTCCACGTTTAATATCGCGAGTTTACCACGTGGAAACGGCGCAGGTAATATGTGGGGATGCCATGAGAGGAAATATGGCTTATATCCCACCCGTGTTACATAAATCAGTAATTCATCAACAATAAAGCTATTGATGAATAGTTTTTAGTAGATAACAGCTTAAATACAGTTAAAATAATCACAGCCAATTTGCATACACAACAAACATCTCAACATCAGTCATTAAAATAAGAAAATAAATGATCTGTTATAGCTCACAAACTGCATACACATGGATATTTGGGGAACAAAAATATTTTATTCAATGACTCATATCTTAACTCAGATATTAATTATTTTTAAAGATCACTGGTAATAAAGTATATAATATGGACTACATACATATAGACTATATTCATGTATGAAGTTATTTTATAAGTACATTGGACAAACCCCAAAACCAGTGAAGTTAGCACGTTGTGTAAATGGTGAATAAAACCAGAATACAATGGTTTGAAAATCCTTTTCAACCTACATTCAATTGAATAGACTGCAAAGACAAGATACTTAACGTTCGAACTGGAAAACTTAATTTTTTGCAAATATTAGCTCATTTGGAATTTGATGCCTGCAAAATGTTTCAAAAAAGCTGGCACAAGTGGAAATAAAGACTGAGATATTGTAGAAATGCTCATCAAACACTTATTTGGAATATCCCACAGGTGAACAGGCTAATGCGGTACAGGTGGGTGCCATGATAGGGTATAAAAGAAGCTTCCATGAAATGCTCAGTCATTCACAAACAAAGATGAGGCGAGGGTCACCACTTTGTGAACAAATGCCTGAGCAAATTATCGAACAGTTTAAGAACAATAATAATAACTTAGATTTATATCGCGCTTTTCTGAACGCTCAAAGCGCTCACAGAGAAGTGGGACTCAACATTCATTCACAACATTTCTCAACGAGCTACTGCAAGGAATTTAGGGATTTCACCATCTATGGTCCACAATATCATCAAAAGGTTTAGAGAATCTGGAGAAATCACTGCCTGTAACATTGAATTCCGGTGACCTTGGATCCCTCAGGAGGTACTGCACCAAAAAGCGACGTCAATGTGTAAACGATATCACCACACAGGCTCAGGGACACTTCAGAAAACCACTGTCAGTAACTACAGTTTGTCGCTACATCTGTAAGTGCAAGTTAAAACTACTATGCAAAGCAAAAGCCATTTATCAACAACACCCATAAATGCCGCTTGCTTCGCTGGCCCCGAGCTCATCTAAGATGGACTGATGTAAAGTGAAAAAGTGTTCTGTGGTCTGACACGTCCACATTTCAAATTGTTTTTTGGAAACTGTAGACCTTGTGTCCTTCGGAACAAAGAGGAAACAAACCATCCAGATTGTTCTAGGCGCAAAGTTCAAAAGCCAGCATCTCTGATGGTATGGGGGTGTAATATTGCTCAAGGCATGGGTAACTTTCACATCTGTGAAGGCACCATTAATGCTGGAAGGTACATACAGGTTTTGGAGCTACATATGTTGCCATCCAAGCAACGTTATAATGGACGGGGCTGCTTATTTCAGCAAAACAATGCCAAGCCACATTCTGCATGTGTTCCAACAGCGTGGCTTCATAGTAAAAGAGTGTGGGTACTAGACTGGCCTGCCTGTAGTCCAAATTTGTTTCCCATTAAAAATGTGTGGCGCATTATGAAGCGTAAAATACCACAACGGAGACCCCGGACTGTTGAATAACTTAAGCTGTATATCAAGCAAGAATGGGAAATAATTCTACCTGAAATGCTTCAAAAATTGGTCTCCTCAGTTACCAAATGTTTACTGAGTGTTGTTAAAAGGAAAGGCCATGCAACAGCGCTAAAAATGCCCCTGTGCCAACTTTTTTGCAATGTGTTGCTGCCGGTAAATTCTAAGTTAATGATTATTTGCAAAAATAAAAAATAGTTTCTCCGTTCGAACATTAATATCTAGTCTTTGCAGTCTATTCAATTGAATATATGTTAAAAAGGATTTGCAAATCATTGTATTCTGTTTTTATTTACGAATCACACAATGTGCCAACTTCACTGGCTTTGGGTTTTGTATATGTATTTACTGTATGTATTTATAGTATTTGAATACATATAGTTATTATATCGAAGTATACTTGCTTATATTATGTACATGCGTATTTATGCTTGTATTAGTGGTGTCAAATTATTCATTATTAAATCAGATTAATCACACTCCTTAATTTGGATTATTTGTGACAAATCACAGTTAATTATTTGCTAGCATGATATAAAATATTTACAAAAAAAATTAGTTTTTTTCATGCACCCTATCAAAGAAGAAGCAAACACGTGATTATGTGACATTCTACATGCACTATTCGTTCTCACCACTAGATATCAGTATGCTCCCACTAATCAATCCATTCACCCAAACTCTAGCCTCCTCGTGCACATGCGCATGCACACGCACAGTTGCTCGGCATAATTTGTAGGTGAAGTCAAGGCATTGAGAGAGTCCAGTTTGGGGGTCTTAAATTCAGAAAGCATTTATCATCCCTGTGGGGAAATAAAGGTTGTGAATTTCCCTGACCAGGAATTGAACCTCAATTGCAGCAATACGAGCCCTGAGTCTAAACCATAAAACTTCCTTAAGATCCCAGCATTTCTGTTTGTGGGTGATGCGGTATTGTTTCTGCAGCACCCCATAAATATTAGGTACGCCCTAACCCTTAAGGGGGAACAATCCTTTTTCTGGAATTTTGCCTATCATCACAATCATTATGTATGACAAGAACACATCATGCTTTTTCTCTTTTTATGCATTCTAACTCGTAAATAAATGCCAGCAAAAGCCAGCCAACAATGGAGTCCATGGGAGACTCGCTATACCAGGGGTGTCTAACTTAGTTTAGATCGGGGGCCACATGGAGAAAAATCTACTCCCAAGTGGGCACGACTGGTAAAATCACGGCATGACAACTTAAAAATAAAGACACCTTCAGATTGTTTTCTTTGTTCAAAATTAGAACAAGTACATTCTGAAAATGTACAAATCATAATGTTGTTGTTTATTTTACACTTACATGTTGTGGTTAATAGTATTCTATCTTTATTTGTACTCTCTGAATAACATATGTAATAATGTTCACCAGTCAACTCATTGGTGTTAATTTTCAATCTATCAAGATTAAAAAAAATATCAAAATCAAATTAAAAGATGTTATTTATGTAGTTTACTCAATTTTTTCGACAGGTGCACTGTTTTATTCAATTTCTTTATTTTTTTACATATGTAGAATTATCTACAAAGATACAAAGAATTGGTTTTGCAACATCTAGCAGACACATTTAGAACTTCAGTTTCTGTCATCCAAAAATGTTGCCTCATTTTTATACTTCGCAAACTCCTGTGGGCCGAATAAAACCTGTTTGCGGGCCGTACGTTTGACACTCCTGTTATATACCGCCTATAACAACGCTCTAAAAGAACCTCCAAAAACCTCCATCAAAGTTTTATATACACGCTGTAAGTATATATGTAATGTAGTAACATTCATAACATTTACATGTTTTGCTCATTTTAAGCATACGACAGCGTACTAGTTTCAGACGCCTCACAATGTTTGCTTTTCCCTTCAACAACAACACTACTAATTGTGGCAGACTTCATGAGAGAAGACAAAGACTACTTTGGGACAAATGGTGATCTAGAACCTTCTATTTTGAGTCTGAATATAACGAGGATGATGGATGGCTGGATCTACAAGTTTTAGAAGCTTTAGTAAAACAGTTGGCATCATGTAGCAGTATTTACTAAACAAGATATACAAACATTAAAATGGTCACTTACTGTAGCATGTCTGCTCTCACTGGGATGCTGATGGGTAGCATTAGAGTGGAAAAACAAGTTGACTTTATAAGCTTAATTGTGTTTCATTGTATCTATCAAACCATATTTGATTGTATTTACAAATAAAAATACAGTCTGAACATCACAAAATGCCACAATTTCAGACGGCCATTTTGAATATTCCGCTTACGAATGTCTTGGGTAATTTCTGTAGAGGTGTGTTGTCTATCATTCATAATCCTTACGTAAGACAAGAACACTTTTTTTTCTGTTTATGCATTGTAAGTCGTAAATATGCTATTCCGCACACAAAACCCTCTAAATAACGAGCCAAAAAAAAAAGCCAACAATACTTTGTTTAAATGTGGTGTCCTGAGTATTAACTAAACATTAGCATAATTGTCATTATAAGTGCTGACGCAGACAACCTATTTTTAGGGGCGCATTGATCACAGAGAGCTAATTAACTTGTGTTGCTATATTGTAAGACGGCCGATGTTCTGACTGCATCATCGGGAGTGGAAGAAGTGTCAAAAGATGGAGCTAACTGTTTTAATGACATTTAGACTTTCAGACTTTACTTACATCAATAACGAAACATCTTCTCCTCATCCGGAAACAACAACAAGGCCGGAAATATGTCCTGTGAAAAAGCGTCTGACCGGAACTCTCTAATAACTAAAGTTCCTTGGGTGAATAATGTAAACTCACTACACCGGTAGTTTTTAGCTCTTTTATGGCGAGTTTACTGACAGACATAAGTAACAACTTTACAGTACTTTATATTAGAAATGGCAGCAGCGGAGGATGACTATCCAATAACAAGAAGATAAAGAAAAAGAAGAAGCTTATTGACTACGGCGTCGACACAGACTACAAAGGCGGAATCACACAATTTTTCAGGCTTTATGCAGATCCCCAATACACATCAGCATGTACCAGAAGGTAAGAAAAGTTGCTTTTACATAACATTGCGAAACAAAATGCCATATGTGTCTTACCTTTTACACACACCATAATAATACTTGTATGTTTAATGTGTCGATAATCCTTCATAGTTTACCAAAGTCGTACTAAAATATTTTGATAGATTTTTGAGCGCCGTGTGTAATGGTCTATATTTTCAATGGAACATACCATATTTTTCAGATTATAAATTGCTCCGGAGTAAAAGTCTCACCGGCCAAAAATGCATAATAATGGAGGAAAAAAGCATATAAGTCGCACTAGAGTATAAATCGCATTTTGGGGGGAAATTTATTTGATAAAATCCAACACCAAGATTAACATTTGAAAGGCAATTTAAAATAAATTAAGAATAGTGAACAACAGGCTAAATAAGTGTACGTTATGTGACGGATAAATAACAAACTGTGAACCTGCCTGGTATGTTCACGTAACATTATAGTACAAGTCATTCAAATAGCTATAACATATAGAACATGCTATACGTTTACCAAACAATCTGTCACTCCTAATCGCTAAATCCGATGAAATCTTCTTCCTCCGTGTCGCTTCTAAACAACTCTGCCAACTCCAAAGGTAGACAATGCATCGCTTCCTCTTCTATCGGTAAGTCGCTTACGTCAGAGTCTTCGTCAGTTGCAGTTCCAATTGTTCCAGCCTTTCTGAATCCGGACAGGATGGTTTCGGTTGTCACTGACGCCCATGACGTGTGTGTGTGACGATTGCTGATATATGCCTAGTCTCTTATGTGTATGAGATAAATAATAATGTCTATCTTACAGTAATGTATTAATAATTTCACACAAGTTGCTCCAGAGTATAAATCGCACCCCCGGCCAAACTATAAAAAAAGTGCGACTTATAATCCGAAAAATACAGTACACAATGTTAGTGTTGTTTACTTGAGTCATATTGACATCATAGTGCAGTCCACCTGTATCTCTTATGTTTAACTGTCATCTACTGGTCACAGTTATCATTTCACCATGTACCAAATAAAATTGCTAAGAGGTCGGTAAGCAAAACCAGAATTATTCCGTACATTTGCGCACCGAGTTATAAGCCGCACTGTCGAATTTTGATCAAAAAAAGATTTTAAGAGCGCCTTATAGTCTGGAAAATACGATAATTAATATAATTGGATATTAAGAGTATGTGAAAGTTTGACTTTCACCTTGTTTACTTCCGAGACAACCTCCTTAAAGTTTTGTAATCAATCCTAAATATCAAGCAGCTATAATGCGCCAAACATGGGTAAATGTGGAGAGTTGTTTTGCATTTTTCCCCATCATACTTTGTAATGGATTTAAATGTATGTAATTTAGAATATTTTTTATTATTTTACTATTGTAAGAGCAAGCCCTGACGAACCCTTTTTCTGGCGTAATAACACATCGGCGTGCTACGGTATTAGCCATAAAAGTTAACCACGTCAAGAGATTAGATAGATTTAACGTTAGCACAAAACGCGTTTGAATTTGTAATGCACAACACTGTGATAGGACACCAATCTGTACTGACTGAAGCACATGAACAATCATATTATGATATCTGTAAAATATTATTACATGTTTTGTTTGTATACAGCTAGCTCGACAGCTGTAGTTGTACGTTGATGTGCTGCATGTATCATGAACAATAGTATAGTGACTTACTCGATGGACAGTTGTCCGTTTGGTCCAGCTGGTCGGGGACGTTTACAGTAGATTTGGGCACTCCATAAATTCGGCATAGTTTGGCTCAAAAGTTCCAGACTTGCAGTGTCACCATGTCTCACTCTCTCTGCTTCCGTCTGCTCCGTTTCACCCACTCTTCAAGCTGGCTTCTAAAAGCAGTAGTTCATCCTCAGTATATTCATCTTCAAAAAGATAAGGTTGTGAATCCACACACACACACACACACACACACACACACACGGAAATAGGAACACATTTGACGCCAGAAGTCAGACGTGTGCTGCAATGGAAACGGAATTGAATGCGGCAAAGCAGGAAGTCCTGCTGATTAAAATGATCAAAATACAGTAAATATTGAAAAAATTACATACTGTTATGATTGTGTCTTTTACTACTATATATATACTTGCAATAGATGGATGGATTGTACTTTATTGTATAACAATAACAATAAGAATAAAAATAAAAAGCAACAATGGGAATAATGTAACAGTAAAAATAAGAATATAACGAGAAACTCTGCAGTAGTGACCATGTTATGAAAATGTATTGCACTGTTAATAGTGTGTATATAAAACATTACATATTGTTATGAAGGTGTCTGTTACTACATTACATATATACTTGCAGTGTGTATATTGTACATATTACATATTGTTATGAAGGCGTCTGTTACTACATTATATATATATATATATATATATATATATATATATATATATATATATATATATATATATATATACTTCCAGTGTGTATATTGTACATGTTACATATTGTTATGATGGTGTCCGTTACTACATTATATAAATAAACTTGCATTTTGTATATTGTACATAATACATATTGTTATGAAGGTGTCTGTTACTACATTATACATATACTTGCAGTGTGTATATTGTACATATTACATATTATTATGAAGATGTCTGTTACTACATTATTTATAAACTTGCAGTGTGTATATAAGACATATTACATTTTGTCATTAAGGTGTCTGTTAATACATTACATATATACCTGCAGTGTGTATATAGAATACATTACGTATTGTTATGAAGTTGTCTGTTACCACAATATATATATACACACACACACACTTGCAGTGTGTATATAAAACATATTACATATTATTATGAAGATGTCTGTTACTACATTATTTATAAACTTGCAGTGTGTATATAAGACATATTACATTTTGTCATTAAGGTGTCTGTTAATACATTACATATATACCTGCAGTGTGTATATAGAATACATTACGTATTGTTATGAAGTTGTCTGTTACCACAATATATATATACACACACACACACTTGCAGTGTGTATATAAAACATATTACATACCATTTTGAAGGTGTCCGTTACTACCATTATATATATACTTGCAGTCTGTATATAAAACCTATTGTTTCGTTTGGAACGCATTGGCGCAAAAATCAAATAGTCACCAAGGGTGAAAAGCGAGGAAGTCAGAATAGGGAGAAAAACACTTTAATGTGGTGAATACAGGACAAAACACAAGTGTCGTCAAGAGCGAGCATTGACCCAGCGACTTGTGCTGGGTGACAGAAGCATATAAAGGGGGGTGATTAACCACACAGCTGGTGGGGATCACTAATCACTAAAACAAGGGCAGGTGTGGGGAATTAGTGTCCATGGAAACCAAAAGTAAATGAAAGGAAAGAGGTTAGGACACGGAAACCGACTAACATAGGAAAAAAGGAACAATACATACATCAAGCCATGACCCGGGCAACAGATCATGACACATGTTACATATTAATATGAAGATTTCTGTTACTACATTATATATATACTGTATATACTTGCAGTGTGTATGTAAAACATATTACATATTGTTATTAAGGTGTCTGTTAGTACATTTTGTGTATATATATATATATATATATATATATCTATATGTATGTATGTATATTTATATGTGTATATATACATAAATGTATATATATGTGTGTGTGTGTGTGTGTGTGTGTGTGTGTGTGTGTGTGTATACATATATATATATATATATATATATATGTATGTATGTATGTATGTATATGTACTTGCAGTGTTTATAAAACATTACATATTGTTATTAATGGTTCTGGTGCTACATTATATATATACCTGAAGTGTGTATATAAAACCTATTACATATTATTAAGGTGTCGTTACTACCTTATATATATATATTAGGGCTGCAACTAACGATTAATTTGATAGTCGATTATTACTTTGATTAATCGATTAACAATCGGATAAAAGAGACAAACTACATACATTTCTATCCTTTTCAATACTTTATTTAAAAAAAAAAAACAGCATACTGACACCATGTCCTTTTGACTTGCCAAATAAAACAAGGCAAGAGTTACAATTTTTTTTTATTTTTTTTTTCATAAAGTGCACCATTGTCCTGCACAATAGTAATAATTTTGCTTAGGGGATGTTATGTTTGACTAAAGGGGAGGTGACGGCAAACGAATACCAGGTGGCAGTATGTCCAAAGATTTATTATATATAGTAAATATATACATAAATCTGTAGTACTACTACTAATAATAATAATAATACTAATACTGCTAATGAATAAACCAAGGCAATGAAGTGTGACCAAAACTCAAGTGTGTATGGTGTAAGGCTATGTGTGTAGATTAGCTGAAGGATGTCTTACCAAAATGTTGACGAGAGCGAAGTAACGCGGAAGTCCGTGGGAAAACGTGTCCAAGCGGGAGGTCGAGAATCCAAAAGGCAGTCCGGGAGGCAAGGGGAACAACAGGGGATCCAGGAGAAACACGGGGAGAGTCAGGTACAGATGGCTATAATCCGGCGAGTAATGGCAGGTTGTCCAGGTCTATAAAGGCAGCTCCGTCATTACCATCAGGTGTGAAGTTTGCAGGTGACTGATTGCAGCTGGCGGCTGCTGTAGGGCATAGGAAGACGGCGGCCTGGAGGCATCGGACGTCACCTGCGGCGTGGAAGCAGCAGACGTCATCAAAGCCAAAGACGAGGAGGGCAGCTGAGGAACTGGCCGAGGTGCTGAAGTCGGCGCTGCAGGCCGGGGGCAGAGGTCGAGGTCAGCCTGGGAGCTGGTGGAGACACAGGGGCCAGCCAGGGAGCTGGTGGAAATGAGGGGTTCAGCCTGGGGGCTGGCACTAGTTCGGGTGCTAGCTCAGGGACTGCCGCTAGCTCGGAGTCTAGCTCGGGTACTGCCGCTAGCTCGGAGACTAGCTCGGGGACTGCCGCTAGCCCGGAAGCTAGCTCGGGGACTGCCGCTAGCTCGGAGACTAGCTCGGGGACTGCCGCTAGCTCGGAGACTAGCTTGGGGGCTAGTTTTGGGACTGCCGCTAGCTCGGGGCTAACTGTGGGGCTGGTGCTAGCTCGGGGACAGACGCAAGCTCGGAGGCTAGCGCTAGTTCGGGCGCTAGCCTGGGGACTGGTGCCAGCTCAGAGGCTAGTCTGGGGCCTGGAGCTAGCTCGGTCGCTAGCCAGGGAACTGGTGCTAGGTCGGAGGCTAGCCAGGGAACTGGTGACTGTGGCTGAGAAAAGCGGAAGACAGGTGGAATTAGTTTGGCAGGGGGTTGCCTGTCTGGGTGCCGCTGCCCCGCCACACCAGCACAGCCACCAGTACTATCCCCCCCCTCCAAAATCTGATGACAGAAGCTTCCTGCGGACTGAGGAACAGTCTCTAAGGGTGGGAAGAGGGTGTCCAGGCGACGAGAAAATTCCTCTTTGCTAATATTGCTACTGAACATCCCCTTCCAAGACATGTTGACAGGACAAGACAAATCCTCCCGTGTGGAGCAAAAAAAAAAGAAAAAGACAGTGAATGGGAGAAGAGGAGGAGAAAGAAAAAAAAATCACAGGGGTTGAACGAAAGTCACTGGGGCAGGGCTAAGGTACTCGGCCGACAAAACCCGAAAATGGTGGAAAATACATATTTAACGAAAAAAATTTTGCAAAAAAAAAAAAAAAAAAAAGGCCAAAAAATAAAAGAAAACCAACTTGGAGATGTCTCAAAACGTCATCAGGAGTCCCGACAAAAAACAAAAATGGCAGAAAATGTATATTTTAGGAAAACTTTTTTTTGCCAAAATGTCGCAAAAATTCACAAAACGCACTTGCTTCAGCAGCACAATACTGGTGCTGTAGTTGTAGGAAATGTCTCAAAACCTTATCAGGAGTGCCGACAAAACCCGAAAATGGAAGAAAATTCATATTTTTGAAAAACTTTTTTTCGCAAAAATGTCGTAAGGGGGGGCCCTTACGCAAAAATTAAAAAAACGGACTTGCTTGAGCAGCACAATATTGGTGCTGTAGTTGTAGGAAAAGTCTCAAAACCTCATCAGGAGTGCAGACAAAACCCGAAAATGGCAGAAAATGCATATTTTTGAAAAACTTTTTTTCGCTAAAATGTCGTAAGGGGGGGCCCTTACGCAAAAATTAAAAAAACGGACTTGCTTGAGCAGCACAATATTGGTGCTGTAGTTGTAGGAAATGTCTCAAAACCTCATCAGGAGTGCCGACCGAACCCGAAAATGGCAGAAAAACATATTTTTGAAAACATTTTTTTCGCTTTAATGTCGAAAGGGGGGGGCCCCTTAAGCAAAAATTCAAAAAACGGACTTGCTTCAGCAGCGCAATACTTGTGCTGTATTTGTAGGACATGTCTCAAAACGTCATCAGGAGACCCGGTATAAACCGAAAATAGCAGAAAAAGCATATTTTTGGAAAAATGTTTTCGCTTTAATGTCGAAAGGGGGGGCCCTTACTAAAAAATTCAATAACTGACTTGCTTCAGCAGCACAATACTGGTGCTGTAGTTGTAGGAAATGTCTCAAAACCTCGTCAGGAGTGCAGACCAAACCCGAAAATGGCAGAAAATTCATATTTTTGAAAACCTTTTTTTCCGCTAAAATGTCGTAAGGGTGGGGACCCCTCACGCAAAAATTCAAAACACGGACTTTCTTCAGCAGCGCAATACTTGTGCTGTATTTGTAGGAGATGTCTCATAACGTCATCAGGAGTTCCGACAAAACCTGAAAACGGCAGAAAATGCATATTTTTGAAAAACTTTTTTTCGCTAAAATGTCGTAAGGGGGGACCATACGCACAAATTTGAAAAAACGGACTTGCTTCAGCAGCACAATACTGGTGCTGTAGTTGTAGGAGATGTCTCAAAACATCATCAGGAGTCCCGACAAAACTTGAAAAATGGCAGAAAATGCATATTTTTGAAAAACTTTTTCTCTAAAATGTCGTAAGGGGGGGGCCCATACGCAAAAATTTGAAAAAACAGACTTGCTTCAGCAGCACAATACTGGTGCTGTAGTTGTAGTAAATGTCTCAAAACCTCATCATGAGTGCCGACTAAACCTGAAAATGGCAGAAAAAGCATATTTTTGAAAAAAAATAATTAGCTTTAATGTCGAAAATGGCAGAAAATGAATATTTTTGAAAAACTTTTTCTCTAAAATGTCGTAAGGGGGGGGCCCTTACGCAAAAATTAAAAAAACGGACTTGCTTCAGCAGCGCAATACTTGAGCTGTATTTGTAGGAGATGTCTCATAACGTCATCAGAAGTCCCGACAAAACCTGAAAATGGCAGAAAATTCATATTTTTGGAAAACTTTTTTTTCGCAAAAATTTCGTAAGGAGGGACCCTTACGCAAAAATAAAAAAAAACGGACTTTCTCCAGCAGCGCAATACTGGTGCTGTAGTTGTAGGAAATGTCTCAAAACCTCATCAGGAGTCCCGACAAAACATGAAAATGGCAGAAAATGCATATTTTTGAAAAACTTTTTTTCGCCAAAATGTCGTAAGGGGGGGGGCCCTTACGCAAAATTTCAAAAAACGGACTTGCTTCAGCTGCACAATACTGTTGCTTAAGTTGTAGGAAATGTCTCAAAATCACATCATGAGTGCTGACAAAACCTGAAAATGGGAGAAAATTCATATTTTTGGAATACTTTTTTTTGCAAAAATTTCGTAAGGGGGGACCCTTACGCAAAAATTTAAAAATCGGACTTTCTTCAGCAGCGCAATACTGCTGCTGTAGTTGTAGGAAATGTCTCAAAACCTCATCAGGAGTGCCGACCAAACCAGGAAATGGCAGAAAATATATATTTTTGAAAACTTTTTTTCGCTAAAATGTCGTAAGGGGGGACCCTTACGCAAAAATTCATAAAACGGACTTGCTTCACTAGTGCAATTTTGGTTTTGTAGTTGTAGGAAATGTCTCAAAGCGTCATCAGGAGTCCCGACAAAACCTGAAAATGGCAGAAAATGCATATTTTTAGAAAACGTTTTTTCGCAAAAATTTCGTAAGGGGGGACCCTTACGCAAAAATTTAAAAATCGGACTTTCTTCAGCAGCGCAATACTGCTGCTGTAGTTGTAGGAAATGTCTCAAAACCTCATCAGGAGTGCCGACCAAACCAGGAAATGGCAGAAAATATATATTTTTGAAAACTTTTTTTCGCTAAAATGTCGTAAGGGGGGACCCTTACGCAAAAATTCATAAAACGGACTTGCTTCACTAGTGCAATTTTGGTTTTGTAGTTGTAGGAAATGTCTCAAAGCGTCATCAGGAGTCCCGACAAAACCTGAAAATGGCAGAAAATGCATATTTTTAGAAAACGTTTTTTCGCAAAAATTTCGTAAGGGGGGACCCTTACGCAAAAATTAAAAAAACAGACTTTCTTCAGCAGCGCAATACTGGTGCTGTAATTGTAGGAAATGTCTCAAAACCTCATCTGGAGTGCCGACAGAACCTGAAAATGCATATTTTTGGAAAACTTTTTTTCGCAAAAATTTCGGAAGGGGGGACCCTTACGCAAAAATTCAAAAAACGCACTTGCTTCAGCAGCACAATACTGGTGCTGTAGTTGTAGGAAATGTCTCAAAACCTCATCAGGAGTGCCGACCAAACCCAAAAATGGCAGTAAATATATATTTTGGGAAAAACATTTTTTTAGCTAAAATGTCGTAAGGGGGACCCTTACGCAAAAATTCAAAAAACGGACTTGCTTCAGCAGCTCAATACTTGTGCTGTATTTGTAGGAGATGTCTCAAAATGTCAGAAGTCCCGACAAAACTTGAAAAATGGCAGAAAATGCATATTTTTGGAAAACTTTTTTTCGCAAAAATTAAAAAAACGGACTTTCTTCAGCAGCGCAATACTGGTGATGCAGTTGTAGGAAATGTCTCAAAACCTCATCTGGAGTGCCGAAAGAACCTGAAAATGCATATTTTTGGAAAACTTTTTTTCGCAAAAATTTCGGAAGGGGGGACCCTTACGCGAAAATTCAAAAAACGCACTTGCTTCAGCAGCACAATACTGGTGCTGTAGTTGTAGGAAATGTCTCAAAACCTCATCAGGAGTGCCCAAAGAACCTGAAAATGGCAGAAAATGTATATTTTTGGAAAACTTTTTTTCGCAAAAATTCCGTAAGGGGGGACCCTTACGCAAAAATAAGAAAAACTAACTTTCTTCAGCAGCGCAATACTGGTGCTGTAGTTGTAGGAAATGTCTCAAAACCTCATCAGGAGTCCCGACAAAACCTGAAAATGGCAGAAAATGCATATTTTTAAAAAACTTTTTTTCGCTAAAATTACGCAAAAATTAAAAAAACGGACTTGCTTCAGCTGCACAATACTGTTGCTTAAGTTGTAGGAAATGTCTCAAAATCACATCATGAATGCTGACAAAACCTGAAAATGGCAGAAAATTCATATTTTTGGAAAACTTTTTTTCGCAAAAATTTCGTAAGGGGGGACCCTTACGCAAATATTAAAAAAACTGACTTTCTTCAGCAGCGCAATACTAGTGCTGTAGTTGTAGGAAATGTCTCAAAACCTCTTCAGGAGTGCCGACAAAACATGAAAATGGCAGAAAATGCATATTTTTGGAAAACGTTTTTCGCAAAAATTAAAAAAACGGACTTTCTTCAGCAGTGCAATACTGGTGCTGTAGTTGTAGGAAATGTCTCCAAACCTCATCTGGAGTGCCGACAGAACCTGAAAATGCATATTTTTGGAAAACTTTTTTTCGCAAAAATTTCGGAAGGGGGGGCCCTTACGCAGAAATTCAAAAAACGGACTTGCTTCAGCCGCACAATACTGTTGCTTAAGTTGTAGGAAATGTCTCAAAATCACATCATGAGTGCTGACAAAACCTGAAAATGGCAGAAAATTCATATTTTTGGAAAACTTTTTTTCGCAAAAATTTCGTAAGGGGGGACCCTTACGCAAATATTAAAAAAACGGACTTTCTTCAGCAGCGCAATACTAGTGCTGTAGTTGTAGGAAATGTCTCAAAACCTCTTCAGGAGTGCCGACAAAACATGAAAATGGCAGAAAATGCATATTTTTGGAAAACGTTTTTCGCAAAAATTAAAAAAACGGACTTTCTTCAGCAGCGCAATACTGGTGCTGTAGTTGTAGGAAATGTCTCCAAACCTCATCTGGAGTGCCGACAGAACCTGAAAATGCATATTTTTGGAAAACTTTTTTTCGCAAAAATTTCGGAAGGGGGGACCCTTGCGCAAAAATTCAAAAAACGCACTTGCTTCAGCAGCACAATACTGGTGCTGTAGTTGTAGGAAATGTCTCAAAACCTCTTTAGGAGTGCCGACAGAACCTGAAAATGGCAGAAAATGCATATTTTTGGAAAACTCTTTTTTCGCAAAAATTTCGGAAGGGGGGACCCTTACGCAAAAATTAAAAAAACGGACTCGCTTCAGCAGCGCAATACTGCTGCTGTAGTTGTAGGAAATGTCTCAAAACCTCATCAGGAGTGCCGAAAGAACCTGAAAATGGCAGAAAATTCATATTTTTGGAAAACTTTTTTTTCGCAAAAATTCCATAAGGGGGGACCCTTATTCAAAAATTCAAAAAACGCACCTGCTTCAGCAGCACAATACTGGTGCTGTAGTTGTAGGAAATGTCTCAAAACCTCATCAGGAGTGCCGACCAAACCCAAAAATGGCAGTAAATATATATTTTGGGAAAACATTTTTTTTAGCTAAAATGTTGTAAGTGGGGACCCTTACGCAAAAATTCAAAAAACGGACTTGCTTCAGCAGCGCAATACTTGTGCTGTATTTGTAGGAGATGTCTCAAAACGTCGTCAGAAGTCCCGACAAAACTTGAAAAATGGCAGAAAATGCATATTTTTGGAAAACTTTTTTTCGCAAAAATTAAAAAAACGGACTTTCTTCAGCAGCGCAATACTGGTGCTGCAGTTGTAGGAAATGTCTCAAAACCTCATCTGGAGTGCCGAAAGAACCTGAAAATGCATATTTTTGGAAAACTTTTTTTCGCAAAAATTTCGGAAGGGGGGACCCTTGCGCAAAAATTCAAAAAACGCACTTGCTTCAGCAGCACAATACTGGTGCTGTAGTTGTAGGAAATGTCTCAAAACCTCTTTAGGAGTGCCGACAGAACCTGAAAATGGCAGAAAATGCATATTTTTGGAAAACTCTTTTTTCGCAAAAATTTCGGAAGGGGGGACCCTTACGCAAAAATTAAAAAAACGGACTCGCTTCAGCAGCGCAATACTGCTGCTGTAGTTGTAGGAAATGTCTCAAAACCTCATCAGGAGTGCCGAAAGAACCTGAAAATGGCAGAAAATTCATATTTTTGGAAAACTTTTTTTTCGCAAAAATTCCATAAGGGGGGACCCTTATTCAAAAATTCAAAAAACGCACCTGCTTCAGCAGCACAATACTGGTGCTGTAGTTGTAGGAAATGTCTCAAAACCTCATCAGGAGTGCCGACCAAACCCAAAAATGGCAGTAAATATATATTTTGGGAAAACATTTTTTTTAGCTAAAATGTTGTAAGTGGGGACCCTTACGCAAAAATTCAAAAAACGGACTTGCTTCAGCAGCGCAATACTTGTGCTGTATTTGTAGGAGATGTCTCAAAACGTCGTCAGAAGTCCCGACAAAACTTGAAAAATGGCAGAAAATGCATATTTTTGGAAAACTTTTTTTCGCAAAAATTAAAAAAACGGACTTTCTTCAGCAGCGCAATACTGGTGCTGCAGTTGTAGGAAATGTCTCAAAACCTCATCTGGAGTGCCGAAAGAACCTGAAAATGCATATTTTTCGAAAACTTTTTTTCGCAAAAATTCCGTAAGGGGGGACCCTTACGCAAAAATAAGAAAAACTAACTTTCTTCAGCAGCGCAATACTGGTGCTGTAGTTGTAGGAAATGTCTCAAAACCTCATCAGGAGTCCCGACAAAACCTGAAAATGGCAGAAAATGCATATTTTTTAAAAACTTTTTTTCGCTAAAATTACGCAAAAATTAAAAAAACGGACTTGCTTCAGCTGCACAATACTGTTGCTTAAGTTGTAGGAAATGTCTCAAAATCACATCATGAGTGCTGACAAAACCTGAAAATGGCAGAAAATTCATATTTTTGGAAAACTTTTTTTTCGCAAAAATTTCGTAAGGAGGGACCCTTACGCAAAAATTTAAAAAACTGACTTTCTTCAGCAGCGCAATACTGGTGCTGTAGTTGTAGGAAATGTCTCAAAACCTCATCAGGAGTCCCGACAAAACATGAAAATGGCGGAAAATGCATTTTTTGAAAAACTTTTTTCCGCTAAAATGTTGTAAGGGGGGGGACCCTTACGCAAAAATTCAAAAAACGGACTTGCTTCAGCTGCACAATACTGTTGCTTAAGTTGTAGGAAATGTCTCAAAATCACATCATGAGTGCTGACAAAACCTGAAAATGGCAGAAAATTCATATTTTTGGAAAACTTTTTTTCGCAAAAATTTCGTAAGGGGGGACCCTTACGCAAATATTAAAAAAACGGACTTTCTTCAGCAGCGCAATACTAGTGCTGTAGTTGTAGGAAATGTCTCAAAACCTCTTCAGGAGTGCCGACAAAACATGAAAATGGCAGAAAATGCATATTTTTGGAAAACGTTTTTCGCAAAAATTAAAAAAACTGACTTTCTTCAGCAGCGCAATACTGGTGCTGTAGTTGTAGGAAATGTCTCCAAACCTCATCTGGAGTGCCGACAGAACCTGAAAATGCATATTTTTGGAAAACTTTTTTTCGCAAAAATTTCGGAAGGGGGACCCTTGCGCAAAAATTCAAAAAACGGACTTGCTTCAGCAGCGCAATACTGCTGCTGTAGTTGTAGGAAATGTCTCAAAACCTCATCAGGAGTGCCGAAAGAACCTGAAAATGGCAGAAAATTCATTTTTTTGGAAAACTTTTTTTTCGCAAAAATTCCATAAGGGGGGACCCTTATTCAAAAATTCAAAAAACGCACTTGCTTCAGCAGCACAATACTGGTGCTGTAGTTGTAGGAAATGTCTCAAAACCTCATCAGGAGTGCCGACCAAACCCAAAAATGGCAGTAAATATATATTTTGGGAAAACATTTTTTTTTAGCTAAAATGTTGTAAGTGGGGACCCTTACGCAAAAATTCAAAAAACGGACTTGCTTCAGCAGCGCAATGCTTGTGCTGTATTTGTAGGAGATGTCTCAAAACGTCGTCAGAAGTCCCGACAAAACTTGAAAAATGGCAGAAAATGCATATTTTTGGAAAACTTTTTTTCGCAAAAATTAAAAAAACTGACTTTCTTCAGCAGCGCAATACTGGTGCTGCAGTTGTAGGAAATGTCTCAAAACCTCATCTGGAGTGCCGAAAGAACCTGAAAATGCATATTTTTGGAAAACTTTTTTTCGCAAAAATTTCGGAAGGGGGGACCCTTACGCCAAAACTCAAAAAACGCACTTGCTTCAGCAGCACAATACTGGTGCTGTAGTTGTAGGAAATGTCTCAAAACCTCATCAGGCGTCCCGACAAAACATGAAAATGGCAGAAAATGCATATTTTTGGAAAACTTTTTTTCGCAAAAATTCCGTAAGGGGGGACCCTTACGCAAAAATAAAAAAAACTAACTTTCTTCAGCAGCGCAATACTGGTGCTGTAGTTGTAGGAAATGTCTCAAAACCTCATCAGGAGTCCCGACAAAACCTGAAAATGGCAGAAAATGCATATTTTTAAAAAACTTTTTTTCGCTAAAATTACGCAAAAATTTAAAAAACGGACTTGCTTCAGCTGCACAATACTGTTGCTTAAGTTGTAGGAAATGTCTCAAAATCACATCATGAGTGCTGACAAAACCTGAAAATGGCAGAAAATTCATATTTTTGGAAAACTTTTTTTTCGCAAAAATTTCGTAAGGAGGGACCCTTACGCAAAAATTTAAAAAACGGACTTTCTTCAGCAGCGCAATACTGGTGCTGTAGTTGTAGGAAATGTCTCAAAACCTCATCAAGAGTCCCGACAAAACATGAAAATGGCAGAAAATGCATATTTTTGAAAAACTTTTTTCCGCTAAAATGTTGTAAGGGGGGACCCTTACGCAAAAATTCAAAAAACGGACTTGCTTCAGCTGCACAATACTGTTGCTTAAGTTGTAGGAAATGTCTCAAAATCACATCATGAGTGCTGACAAAACCTGAAAATGACAGAAAATTCATATTTTTGGAAAACTTTTTTTCGCAAAAATTTCGTAAGGGAGGACCCTTACGCAAATATTAAAAAAACGGACTTTCTTCAGCAGCGCAATACTGGTGCTTTAGTAGTAGGAAATGTCTCAAAACCTCTTCAGGAGTGCCGACAGAACCTGAAAATGGCAGAAAATGCAGATTTTTGGAAAACGTTTTTTCGCGAAAATTAAAAAAACGGACTTTCTTCAGCAGCGCAATACTGGTGCTGTCTGTAGTTGTAGGAAATATCTCAAAACCTCATCTGGAGTGCCGACAGAACCTGAAAATGCATATTTTTGGAAAACTTTTTTTCGCAAAAATTTCGGAAGGGGGGACCCTTGCGCAAAAATTCAAAAAACGGACTTGCTTCAGCAGCGCAATACTGCTGCTGTAGTTGTAGGAAATGTCTCAAAACCTCATCAGGAGTGCCGATAGAACCTGAAAATGGCAGAAAATTCATTTTTTTGGAAAACTTTTTTTTCGCAAAAATTCCATAAGGGGGGACCCTTATTCAAAAATTCAAAAAACGCACTTGCTTCAGCAGCACAATACTGGTGCTGTAGTTGTAGGAAATGTCTCAAAACCTCATCAGGAGTGCCGACCAAACCCAAAAATGGCAGTAAATATATATTTTGGGAAAACATTTTTTTTAGCTAAAATGTCGTAAGGGGGGACCCTTACGCAAAAATTCAAAAAACGGACTTGCTTCAGCAGCGCAATACTTGTGCTGTATTTGTAGGAGATGTCTCAAAACGTCGTCAGAAGTCCCGACAAAACTTGAAAAATGGCAGAAAATGCATATTTTTGGAAAACTTTTTTTCGCAAAAATTAAAAAAACGGACTTTCTTCAGCAGCGCAATACTGGTGCTGCAGTTGTAGGAAATGTCTCAAAACCTCATCTGGAGTGCCGAAAGAACCTGAAAATGCATATTTTTGGAAAACTTTTTTTCGCAAAAATTTCGGAAGGGGGGACCCTTACGCAAAAATTCAAAAAACGCACTTGCTTCAGCAGCACAATACTGCTGCTGTAGTTGTAGGAAATGTCTCAAAACGTCATCAGGAGTGCCGAAAGAACCTGAAAATGGCAGAAAATGCATATTTTTGGAAAACTTTTTTTTCGCAAAAATTCCGTAAGGGGGGGGACCCTTACGCAAAAATTAAAAAAACTATCTTTCTTCAGCAGCGCAATACTGGTGCTGTAGTTGTAGGAAATGTCTCAAAAACCTCATCAGGAGTCCCGACAAAACCTGAAAATGGCAGAAAATGCATATTTTTAAAAAACTTTTTTTCGCTAAAATTACGCAAAAATTAAAAAAACGGACTTGCTTCAGCTGCACAATACTGTTGCTTAAGTTGTAGGAAATGTCTCAAAATCACATCATGAGTGCTGACAAAACCTGAAAATGGCAGAAAATTCATATTTTTGGAAAACTTTTTTTTCACAAAAATTCCATAAGGGGGGACCCTTATTCAAAAATTCAAAAAACGCACTTGCTTCAGCAGCACAATACTGGTGCTGTAGTTGTAGGAAATGTCTCAAAACCTCATCAGGAGTCCCGACCAAACCCAAAAATGGCAGTAAATATATATTTTGGGAAAACATTTTTTTTAGCTAAAATGTTGTAAGGGGGGACCCTTACCCAAAAATTCAAAAAACGGACTTGCTTCAGCTGCACAATACTGTTGCTTAAGTTGTAGGAAATGTCTCAAAATCACATCATGAGTGCTGACAAAACCTGAAAATGACAGAAAATTCATATTTTTGGAAAACTTTTTTTCGCGAAAATTAAAAAAACGGACTTTCTTCAGCAGCGCAATACTGGTGCTGTCTTTAGTTGTAGGAAATATCTCAAAACCTCATCTGGAGTGCCGACAGAACCTGAAAATGCATATTTTTGGAAAACTTTTTTTCGCAAAAATTTCGGAAGGGGGGACCCTTGCGCAAAAATTCAAAAAACGCACTTGCTTCAGCAGCACAATACTGGTGCTGTAGTTGTAGGAAATGTCTCAAAACCTCTTTAGGAGGGCCGACAGAACCTGAAAATGGCAGAAAATGCATATTTTTGGAAAACTTTTTTTTCTCAAAAATTTCGGAAGGGGGGACCCTTACGCAAAAATTAAAAAAACGGACTCGCTTCAGCAGCGCAATACTGCTGCTGTAGTTGTAGGAAATGTCTCAAAACCTCATCAGGAGTGCCGAAAGAACCTGAAAATGGCAGAAAATTCATTTTTTTGGAAAACTTTTTTTTCGCAAAAATTCCATAAGACATTAAAAAATTCAAAAAACGCACTTGCTTCAGCAGCACAATACTGGTGCTGTAGTTGTAGGAAATGTCTCAAAACCTCATCAGGAGTGCCGACCAAAACCAAAAATGGCAGTAAATATATATTTTGGGAAAAATTTTTTTTTAGCTAAAATGTCGTAAGGGGGGACCCTTACGCAAAAATTCAAAAAACGGACTTGCTTCAGCAGCGTAATACTTGTGCTGTATTTGTAGGAGATGTCTCAAAACGTCGTCAGAAGTCCCGACAAAACTTGAAAAATGGCAGAAAATGCATATTTTTGGAAAACTTTTTTTCGCAAAAATTAAAAAAACGGACTTTCTTCAGCAGCGCAATACTGGTGCTGCAGTTGTAGGAAATGTCTCAAAACCTCATCTGGAGTGCCGAAAGAACCTGAAAATGCATATTTTTGGAAAACTTTTTTTCGCAAAAATTTCGGAAGGGGGGACCCTTACGCAAAAATTCAAAAAACGCACTTGCTTCAGCAGCACAATACTGGTGCTGTAGTTGTAGGAAATGTCTCAAAACCTCATCAGGAGTGCCGAAAGAACCTGAAAATGGCAGAAAATGCATATTTTTGGCAAACTTTTTTTTCGCAAAAATTTCGGAAGGAGGGACCCTTACGCAAAAATTTAAAAAACGGACTTGCTTCAGCAGCGCAATACTGCTGCTGTAGTTGTAGGAAATGTTTCAAAACCTCATCAGGAGTGCCGACCAAACCCAAAAATGGCAGTAAATATATATTTTGGGAAAACATTTTTTTTTAGCTAAAATGTTGTAAGTGGGGACCCTTACGCAAAAATTCAAAAAACGGACTTGCTTCAGCAGCGCAATACTTGTGCTGTATTTGTAGGAGATGTCTCAAAACGTCGTCAGAAGTCCCGACAAAACTTGAAAAATGGCAGAAAATGCATATTTTTGGAAAACTTTTTTTCGCAAAAATAAAAAAAACGACTTTCTTCAGCAGTGCAATACTGGTGCTGCAGTTGTAGGAAATGTCTCAAACCCTCATCTGGAGTGCCGAAAGAACCTGAAAATGCATATTTTTGGAAAACTTTTTTTCGCAAAAATTTCGGAAGGGGGGACCGTTACGCAAAAATTCAAAAAACGCACTTGCTTCAGCAGCACAATACTGGTGCTGTAGTTGTAGGAAATGTCTCAAAACGTCATCAGGAGTGCCGAAACACCCTGAAAATGGCAGAAAATGCATATTTTTGGAAAACTTTTTTTCGCAAAAATTCCGTAAGGGGGGACCCTTACGCAAAAATAAAAAAAACTAACTTTCTTCAGCAGCGCAATACTGGTGCTGTAGTTGTAGGAAATGTCTCAAAACCTCATCAGGAGTCCCGACAAAACCTGAAAATGGCAGAAAATGCATATTTTTAAAAAACTTTTTTTCGCTAAAATTACGCAAAAATTTAAAAAACGGACTTGCTTCAGCTGCACAATACTGTTGCTTAAGTTGTAGGAAATGTCTCAAAATCACATCATGAGTGCTGACAAAACCTGAAAATGGCAGAAAATTCATATTTTTGGAAAACTTTTTTTTCGCAAAAATTTACGCAAAAATTAAAAAAACTGACTTACTTCAGCAGCGCAATACTGGTGCTGTAGTTGTAGGAAATGTCTCAAAACCTCATCAAGAGTCCCGACAAAGCATCAAAATGTCAGAAAATGCATATTTTTGAAAAACTTTTTTCCGCTAAAATGTTGTAAGGGGGGACCCTTACGCAAAAATTCAAAAAACGGACTTGCTTCAGCTGCACAATACTGTTGCTTAAGTTGTAGGAAATGTCTCAAAATCACATCATGAGTGCTGACAAAACCTGAAAATGACAGAAAATTCATATTTTTGGAAAACTTTTTTTCGCAAAAATTTCGTAAGGGGGGACCCTTACGCAAATATTAAAAAAACGGACTTTCTTCAGCAGCGCAATACTGGTGCTTTAGTTGTAGGAAATGTCTCAAAACCTCTTCAGGAGTGCCGACAGAACCTGAAAATGGCAGAAAATGCATATTTTTGGAAAACGTTTTTTCGCGAAAATTAAAAAAACGGACTTTCTTCAGCAGCGCAATACTGGTGCTGTCTGTAGTTGTAGGAAATATCTCAAAACCTCATCTGGAGTGCCGACAGAACCTGAAAATGCATATTTTTGGAAAACTTTTTTTCGCAAAAATTTCGGAAGGGGGGACCCTTGCGCAAAAATTCAAAAAACGGACTTGCTTCAGCAGCGCAATACTGCTGCTGTAGTTGTAGGAAATGTCTCAAAACCTCATCAGGAGTGCCGAAAGAACCTGAAAATGGCAGAAAATGCATATTTTTGGAAAACTTTTTTTTCGCAAAAATTCCATAAGGGGGGACCCTTATTCAAAAATTCAAAAAACGCACTTGCTTCAGCAGCACAATACTGGTGCTGTAGTTGTAGGAAATGTCTCAAAACCTCATCAGGAGTGCCGACCAAACCCAAAAATGGCAGTAAATATATATTTTGGGAAAACATTTTTTTTAGCTAAAATGTCGTAAGGGGGGACCCTTACGCAAAAATTCAAAAAACGGACTTGCTTCAGCAGCGCAATACTTGTGCTGTATTTGTAGGAGATGTCTCAAAACGTCGTCAGAAGTCCCGACAAAACTTGAAAAATGGCAGAAAATGCATATTTTTGGAAAACTTTTTTTCGCAAAAATTAAAAAAACGGACTTTCTTCAGCAGCGCAATACTGGTGCTGCAGTTGTAGGAAATGTCTCAAAACCTCATCTGGAGTGCCGAAAGAACCTGAAAATGCATATTTTTGGAAAACTTTTTTTCGCAAAAATTTCGGAAGGGGGAACCCTTACGCAAAAATTCAAAAAACGCACTTGCTTCAGCAGCACAATACTGGTGCTGTAGTTGTAGGAAATGTCTCAAAACCTCATCAGGAGTGCCGAAAGAACCTGAAAATGGCAGAAAATTCATATTTTTGGAAAACTTTTTTTCGCAAAAATTCCGTAAGGGGGGACCCTTACGCAAAAATAAAAAAAACTAACTTTCTTCAGCAGCGCAATACTGGTGCTGTAGTTGTAGGAAATGTCTCAAAACCTCTTTAGGAGTGCCCACCGAACCTGAAAATGGCAGAAAATGCAGATTTTTGGAAAACTTTTTTTCACAAAAATTTCGGAAGGGGGACCCTTACGCAAAAATAAAAAAAACGGACTTGCTTCAGCAGCGCAATACTGCTGCTGTAGTTGTAGGAAATGTCTCCAAACCTCATCAGGAGTGCCGAAAGAACCTGAAAATGCATATTTTTGGAAAACTTTTTTTCGCAAAAATTTCGGAAGGGGGGACCCTTACGCAAAAATTCAAAAAATGGACTTTCTTCAGCAGCGCAATACTGGTGCTGTAGTTGTAGGAAATGTCTCAAAACCTCTTTAGGAGTGCCGACAGAACCTGAAAATGGCAGAAAATGCATATTTTTGGAAAACTTTTTTTCGCAAAAATTTCGGAAGGGGGGACCCTTACGCAAAAATAAAAAAAACGGACTTGCTTCAGCAGCGCAATACTGCTGCTGTAGTTGTAGGAAATGTCTCCAAACCTCATCAGGAGTGCCGAAAGAACCTGAAAATGGCAGAAAATTCTTTTTTTTGGAAAACTTTTTTTCGCAAAAATTCCATAAGGAGGCACCCTTACTCAAAAATTCAAAAAACGCACTTGCTTCAGCAGCACAATACTGGTGCTGTAGTTGTAGGAAATGTCTCAAAACCTCATCAGGAGTGCCGACCAAACCCAAAAATGGCAGTAAATATATATTTTGGGAAAACATTTTTTTTAGCTAAAATGTCGTTAGGGGGGACACTTACGCAAAAATTTAAAAAACAGACTTGCTTCAGCAGTGCAATACTTGTGCTGTATTTGTAGGAGATGTCTCAAAACGTCGTCAGAAGTCCCGACAAAACTTGAAAAATGGCAGAAAATGCATATTTTTGGAAAACTTTTTTTCGCAAAAATTTCGGAAGGGGTACCCTTACTTAAAAATTCAAAAAACACACTTGCTTCAGCAGCACAATACTGGTGCTGTAGTTGTAGGAAATGTCTCAAAACCTCATCAGGAGTGCCGACCAAACCCAAAAATGGCAGTAAATATATATTTTGGGAAAACATTTTTTTTAGCTAAAATGTCATAAAGGGAGACCGTTACGCAAAAATTGAAAAAACGGACTTGCTTCAGCAGCACAATACTTGTGCTGTATTTCTAGGAGATGTCTCAAAACGTCGTCAGAAGTCCCGACAAAACTTGAAAAATGGCAGAAAATGCATATTTTTGAAAAACTTTTTTTCGCTTGAATGTCATAAGGGGGGGCCCCTTACGCAAAAATAAAAAAAACTGACTTTCTTCAGCAGCGCAATACTGGTGCTGTAGTTGTAGGAAATGTCCCAAAATCACATCATGAGTGCTGACAAAACCTGAAAATGGCAGAAAATTCATATTTTTGGAAAACTTTTTTTTCGCAAAAATTTCGTAAGGAGGGACCCTTACGCAAAAATTAAAAAAACTGACTTTCTCCAGCAGCGCAATACTGGTGCTGTAGTTGTAGGAAATGTCTCAAAACCTCATCAGGAGTCCCGACAAAACATGAAAATGGCAGAAAATACATATTTTTGAAAAACTTTTTTTCGCCAAAATGTCGTAAGAGGGGACCCTTACGCAAAATTTCAAAAAATGGACTTGCTTCAGCTGCACAATACTGTTGCTTAAGTTGTAGGAAATGTCTCAAAATCACATCATGAGTGCTGACAAAACCTGAAAATGGCAGAAAATTCATATTTTTGGAAAACTTTTTTTTGCAAAAATTTCGTAAGGGGGGGACCCTTACGCTAAAATTCAAAAAACTTACTTTCTTCAGCAGCGCAATACTGCTGCTGTAGTTGTAGGAAATGTCTCAAAACCTCATCAGGAGTGCCGACCAAACCCGGAAATGGCAGAAAATATATATTTTTGAAAACTTTTTTTCGCTAAAATGTCGTAAGGGGGGACCCTTACGCAAAAGTTAAAAAAACGGACTTTCTTCAGCAGCGCAATACTGGAGCTGTAGTTGTAGGAAATGTCTCAAAACCTCATCAGGAGTACCGACAAAACATGAAAATGGCAGAAAATGCATATGTTTGAAAAACTTTTTTTCGCCAAAATGTCGTAAGGGCGGTCCCTTACGCAAAATTTCAAAAAACGGACTTTCTTCAGCAGCGCAATACTGGTGCTGTAGTTGTAGGAAATGTCTCGAAACCTCTTTAGGAGTGCCGACAGAACCTGAAAATGGCAGAAAATGCATATTTTTGGAAAACTTTTTTTCGCAAAAATTTTGTAAGGGGGGACCCTTACGCAAAAATTAAAAAAACGGCCTTTCTTCAGCAGCACAATACTGGTGCTGTAGTTGTAGGAAATGTCTCAAAACCTCTTTAGGAGTGCCGACAAAACCTGAAAATGGCAGAAAATGCATATTTTTGGAAAACTTTTTTTCGCAAAAATTTCGTAAGGGGGGACCCTTACGCAAAAATTAAAAAAACTGACTTTCTTCAGCAGCGCAATACTGGTGCTGTAGTTGTAGGAAATGTCTCAAAACCTCATCTGGAGTGCCGACAGAACCTGAAAATGCATATTTTTGGAAAACTTTTTTTCGCAAAAATTTCGGAAGGGTGGACCCTTACACAAAATTGCAAAAATCGCACTTGCTTCAGCAGCACAATACTGGTGCTGTAGTTATAGGAAATGTCTCAAAACCTCTTTAGGAGTGCCGACAGAACCTGAAAATGGCAGAAAATGCATATTTTTCGAAAACTTTTTTTCGCAAAAATTTCGGAAGGGGGGACCCTTACGCAAAAATTAAAAAAACGGCCTTTCTTCAGCAGCGCAATACTGGTGCTGTAGTTGTAGGAAATGTCTCAAAACCTCTTTAGGAGTGCCGACAAAACCTGAAAATGGCAGAAAATGCATATTTTTGGAAAACTTTTTTTCGCAAAAATTTCGGAAGGGGGCACCCTTACGCCAAAACTCAAAAAACGCACTTGCTTCAGCAGCACAATACTGGTGCTGTAGTTGTAGGAAATGTCTCAAAACCTCATCAGGAGTGCCGACCAAACCCAAAAATGGCAGTAAATATATATTTTGGGAAAACATTTTTTTTAGCTAAAATGTCGTAAGGGGGCACCCTTACGCAAAATTTGAAAAAAACGGACTTGCTTCAGCAGCGCAATACTTGTGCTGTAGTTGTAGGAAATGTCTCAAAACCTCATCAGGAGTGCCGAAAGAACCTGAAAATGGCTGAAAATGCATATTTTTGGAAAACTTTTTTTCGCAAAAATTTCAGAAGGGGGGACCCTTACGCAAAAATTCAAAAAACGGACTTGCTTCAGCTGCACAATACTGTTGCTTAAGTTGTAGGAAATGTCTCAAAATCACATCATGAGTGCTTACAAAACCTGAAAATGGCAGAAAATTCATATTTTTGGAAATATTATTTTTGCAAAAATTTCGTAAGGGGGGACCCTTACGCAAAAATTTCAAAAACGGACTTTCTTCAGCAGCGCAATACTGGTGCTGTAGTTGTAGGAAATGTCTCAAAACCTCATCAGGAGTCCCGACAAAATATGAAAATGGCAGAAAATGCATAATTTTGAAAAACTTTTTTTCGCCAAAATGTCGTAAGTGGGGGGGCCCTTACGCAAAATTTCAAAAAACGGACTTGCTTCAGCTGCACAATACTGTTGCTTAAGTTGTACGAAATGTCTCAAAATCACATCATGAGTGCTGACAAAACCTGAAAATGGCAGAAAATGCATATTTTTGGAAAACTTTTTTTTGCAAAAATTTCGTATGGGGGGACCCTTACGCAAAACTTCAAAAAACGGACTTTCTTCAGCAGCGCAATACTGGTGCTGTAGTTGTAGGAAATGTCTCAAAACCTCATCTGGAGTGCCGACAGAACCTGAAAATGGCAGAAAATGCATATTTTTGGAAAACTTTTTTCGCAAAAATTTCGTAAGGGGCAAAAATAAAAAAAACGGACTTTCTTCAGCAGCGCAATACTGGTGCTGTAGTTGTAGGAAATGTCTCAAAACCTCATCTGGAGTGCCGACAGAACCTGAAAATGGCAGAAAATGCATATTTTTGGAAAACTTTTTTCGCAAAAATTTCGTAAGGGGCAAAAATAAAAAAAACGGACTTTCTTCAGCAGCGCAATACTGGTGCTGTAGTTGTAGGAAATGTCTCAAAACCTCTTTAGGAGTGCCGACAAAACCTGAAAATGGCAGAAAATGCATATTTTTGGAAAACTTTTTTTCGCAAAAATTTCGTAAGGGGGGACACTTACGCCAAAACTCAAAAAACGCACTTGCTTCAGCATTACAATACTGGTGCTGTAGTTGTAGGAAATGTTTCAAAACCTCATCAGGAGTGCCGACCAAACCCAAAAATGGCAGTAAATATATATTTTGGGAAAACATTTTTTTTTAGCTAAAATTTCAAAAGGGGGGACCCTTACGCAAAAATTAAAAAAACGGACTTGCTTCAGCAGCGCAATACTGCTGCTGCAGTTGTAGGAAATGTCTAAAAACCTCATCAGGAGTGCCGAAAGAACCTGAAAATGGCAGAAAATGTATATTTTTGGAAAACTTTTTTTCGCAAAAATTTCAGAAGGGGGGACCCTTACGCAAAAATTTTAAAAACGGACTTTCTTCAGCAGCACAATACTGGTGCTGTAGTTGTAGGAAATGTCTCAAAACCTCATCAGGCGTCCCGACAAAACATGAAAATGGCAGAAAATGCATATTTTTGAAAAACTTTTTTTCGCCAAAATGTCGTAAGGGGGGTCCCTTACGCAAAATTTCAAAAAACGGACTTTCTTCAGCAGCGCAATACTGGTGCTGTAGTTGTAGGAAATGTCTCGAAACCTCTTTAGGAGTGCCGACAGAACCTGAAAATGGCAGAAAATGCATATTTTTGGAAAACTTTTTTTCGCCAAAATTTCGTAAGGGGACCCTTACGCAAAAATTAAAAAAACTGACTTTCTTCAGCAGCGCAATACTGGTGCTGTAGTTGTAGGAAATGTCTCAAAACCTCTTTAGGAGTGCCGACAAAACCTGAAAATGGCAGAAAATGCATATTTTTAAAAAACTTTTTTTCGCTAAAATGTCGTAAGACGCAAAAAATAAAAAAACTGACTTTTTTCAGCAGCGCAATACTGGTGCTGTAGTTGTAGGAAATGTCTCAAAACCTCATCTGGAGTGCCGACAGAACCTGAAAATGCATATTTTTGGAAAACTTTTTTTCACAAAAATTTCGGAAGGGTGGACCCTTACGCAAAAATGCAAAAATCGCACTTGCTTCAGCAGCACAATACTGGTGCTGTAGTTGTAGGAAATGTCTCAAAACCTCTTTAGGAGTGCCGACAGAACCTGAAAATGGCAGAAAATGCATATTTTTGGAAAACTTTTTTTCGCAAAAATTTCGGAAGGGGGGACCCTTACGCAAAAATTAAAAAAACGGACTTGCTTCAGCAGCGCAATACTGCTGCTGAAGTTGTATGAAATGTCTCAAAACCTCATCAGGAGTGCCGAAAGAACCTGAAAATGGCAGAAAATGCATATTTTTGGAAAACTTTTTTTCGCAAAAATTTCAGAAGGGGGGACACTTACGCAAAATTTCAAAAAACGGACTTTCTTCAGCAGCGCAATACTGGTGCTGTAGTTGTAGGAAATGTCTCGAAACCTCTTTAGGAGTGCCGACAGAACCTGAAAATGGCAGAAAATGCATATTTTTGGAAAACTTTTTTTCGCAAAAATTTCGTCAGGGGGGACACTTACGCAAAAATTAAAAAAAGGACTTTCTTCAGCAGCGCAATACTGGTGCTGTAGTTGTAGGAAATGTCTCAAAACCTCTTTAGGAGTGCCGACAAAACCTGAAAATGGCAGAAAATGCATATTTTTGGAAAACTTTTTTCGCAAAAATTTCGTAAGGGGCAAAAATAAAAAAAGGACTTTCTTCAGCAGCGCAATACTGGTGCTGTAGTTGTAGGAAATGTCTCAAAACCTCTTTAGGAGTGCCGACAAAACCTGAAAATGGCAGAAAATTCATATTTTTGGAAAACTTTTTTTCGCAAAAATTTCGTAAGGGGGGACACTTACGCCAAAACTCAAAAAACGCACTTGCTTCAGCATTACAATACTGGTGCTGTAGTTGTAGGAAATGTTTCAAAACCTCATCAGGAGTGCCGACCAAACCCAAAAATGGCAGTAAATATATATTTTGGGAAAACATTTTTTTTTAGCTAAAATTTCGGAAGGGGGGACCCTTACGCAAAAATTCAAAAAACGGACTTGCTTCAGCAGCGCAATACTGCTGCTGCAGTTGTAGGAAATGTCTCAAAACCTCATCAGGAGTGCCGAAAGAACCTGAAAATGGCAGAAAATGCATATTTTTGGAAAACTTTTTTTCGCAAAAATTTCAGAAGGGGGGACCCTTACGCAAAAATTTTAAAAACTGACTTTCTTCAGCAGCGCAATACTGGTGCTGTAGTTGTAGGAAATGTCTCAAAACCTCATCAGGAGTCCCGACAAAACATGAAAATGGCAGAAAATGCATATTTTTGAAAAACTTTTTTTCGCCAAAATGTCGTAAGGGGGCCCTTACGCAAAATTTCAAAAAACGGACTTTCTTCAGCAGCGCAATACTGGTGCTGTAGTTGTAGGAAATGTCTCGAAACCTCTTTAGGAGTGCCGACAGAACCTGAAAATGGCAGAAAATGCATAATTTTGGAAAACTTTTTTTCGCAAAAATTTCGCAAGGGGGGGCACTTACGCAAAAATTAAAAAAACAGACTTTCTTCAGCAGCGCAATACTGGTGCTGTAGTTGTAGGAAATGTCTCAAAACCTCTTTAGGAGTGCCGACAAAACCTGAAAATAGCAGAAAATGCATATTTTTGGAAATCTTTTTTCGCAAAAATTTCGTAAGGGGCAAAAATAAAAAAAGGACTTTCTTCAGCAGCGCAATACTGGTGCTGTAGTTGTAGGAAATGTCTCAAAACCTCTTTAGGAGTGCCGACAAAACCTGAAAATGGAAGAAAATTCATATTTTTGGAAAACTTTTTTTCGCAAAAATTTCGTAAGGGGGGACACTTACGCCAAAACTCAAAAAACGCACTTGCTTCAGCATTACAATACTGGTGCTGTAGTTGTAGGAAATGTTTCAAAACCTCATCAGGAGTGCCGACCAAACCCAAAAATGGCAGTAAATATATATTTTGGGAAAACATTTTTTTTTAGCTAAAATTTCGGAAGGGGGGACCCTTACGCAAAAATTCAAAAAACGGACTTGCTTCTGCAGCGCAATACTGCTGCTGCAGTTGTAGGAAATGTCTCAAAACCTCATCAGGAGTGCCGAAAGAACCTGAAAATGGCAGAAAATGCATATTTTTGGAAAACTTTTTTTCGCAAAAATTTCAGAAGGGGGGACCCTTACGCAAAAATTTTAAAAACTGACTTTCTTCAGCAGCGCAATACTGGTGCTGTAGTTGTAGGAAATGTCTCAAAACCTCATCAGGAGTCCCGACAAAACATGAAAATGGCAGAAAATGCATATTTTTGAAAAACTTTTTTTCGCCAAAATGTCGTAAGGGGGCCCTTACGCAAAATTTCAAAAAACGGACTTTCTTCAGCAGCGCAATACTGGTGCTGTAGTTGTAGGAAATGTCTCGAAACCTCTTTAGGAGTGCCGACAGAACCTGAAAATGGCAGAAAATGCATAATTTTGGAAAACTTTTTTTCGCAAAAATTTCGTAAGGGGGGACACTTACGCAAAAATTAAAAAAACGGACTTTCTTCAGCAGCGCAATACTGGTGCTGTAGTTGTAGGAAATGTCTCAAAACCTCTTTAGGAGTGCCGACAAAACCTGAAAATAGCAGAAAATGCATATTTTTGGAAAACTTTTTTCGCAAAAATTTCGTAAGGGGCAAAATTTCAAAAAACGGACTTTCTTCAGCAGCGCAATACTGGTGCTGTAGTTGTAGGAAATGTCTCAAAACCTCTTTAGGAGTGCCGACAAAACCTGAAAATGGCAGAAAATGCATGTTTTTGGAAAACTTTTTTTCGCAAAATTTTGGAAGGGGGGACCCTTACGCCAAAACTCAAAAAACGCACTTGCTTCAGCAGCACAATACTGGTGCTGTAGTTGTAGGAAATGTCTCAAAACCTCATCAGGAGTGCCGACCAAACCCAAAAATGGCAGTAAATATATATTTTGGGAAAACATTTTTTTTAGCTAAAATGTCGTAAGGGGGCACCCTTACGCAAAAATTGAAAAAAACGGACTTGCTTCAGCAGCGCAATACTTGTGCTGTAGTTGTAGGAGATGTCTCAAAACGTCGTCAGAAGTCCCGACAAAACTTGAAAAATGGCAGAAAATGCATATTTAAAAAAAAAAAATTTTCGCTAAAATGTCGTAAGACGCAAAAAATAAAAAAACTGACTTTTTTCAGCAGCGCAATACTGGTGCTGTAGTTGTAGGAAATGTCTCAAAACCTCATCTGGAGTGCCGACAGAACCTGAAAATGCATATTTTTGGAAAACTTTTTTTCACAAAAATTTCGGAAGGGTGGACCCTTACGCAAAAATGCAAAAATCGCACTTGCTTCAGCAGCACAATACTGGTGCTGTAGTTGTAGGAAATGTCTCAAAACCTCTTTAGGAGTGCCGACAGAACCTGAGAATGGCAGAAAATGCATATTTTTGGAAAACTTTTTTTCGCAAAAATTTCGGAAGGGGGGACCCTTACGCAAAAATTAAAAAAACGGACTTGCTTCAGCAGCGCAATACTGCTGCTGCAGTTGTATGAAATGTCTCAAAACCTCATCAGGAGTGCCGAAAGAACCTGAAAATGGCAGAAAATGCATATTTTTGGAAAACTTTTTTTCGCAAAAATTTCAGAAGGGGGGACCCTTACGCAAAAATTTTAAAAACGGACTTCCTTCAGCAGCGCAATACTGGTGCTGTAGTTGTAGGAAATGTCTCAAAACCTCATCAGGAGTCCCGACAAAACATGAAAATGGCAGAAAATGCATATTTTTGAAAAACTTTTTTTCGCCAAAATGTCGGAAGGGGGGACCCTTACGCAAAATTTCAAAAAACGGACTTTCTTCAGCAGCGCAATACTGGTGCTGTAGTTGTAGGAAATGTCTCGAAACCTCTTTAGGAGTGCCGACAGAACTTGAAAATGGCAGAAAATGCATATTTTTGGAAAACTTTTTTTCGCAAAAATTTCGTAAGGGGGGACACTTACGCAAAAATTAAAAAAAGGACTTTCTTCAGCAGCGCAATACTGGTGCTGTAGTTGTAGGAAATGTCTCAAAACCTCTTTAGGAGTGCCGACAAAACCTGAAAATGGCAGAAAATGCATATTTTTGGAAAACTTTTTTCGCAAAAATTTCGTAAGGGGCAAAAATAAAAAAAACGGACTTTCTTCAGCAGCGCAATACTGGTGCTGTAGTTGTAGGAAATGTCTCAAAACCTCACCAGGAGTCCCGACAAAACATGAAAATGGCAGAAAATGCATATTTTTGAAAAACTTTTTTTCGCCAAAATGTCGGAAGGGGGGACCCTTACGCAAAATTTCAAAAAACTGACTTTCTTCAGCAGCGCAATACTGGTGCTGTAGTTGTAGGAAATGTCTCGAAACCTCTTTAGGAGTGCCGACAGAACTTGAAAATGGCAGAAAATGCATATTTTTGGAAAACTTTTTTTCGCAAAAATTTCGTAAGGGGGGACACTTACGCCAAAACTCAAAAAACGCACTTGCTTCAGCATTACAATACTGGTGCTGTAGTTGTAGGAAATGTTTCAAAACCTCATCAGGAGTGCCGACCAAACCCAAAAATGGCAGTAAATATATATTTTGGGAAAACATTTTTTTTTAGCTAAAATTTCGGAAGGGGGGGACCCTTACGCAAAAATTAAAAAAACGGACTTGCTTCAGCAGCGCAATACTGCTGCTGCAGTTGTAGGAAATGTCTAAAAACCTCATCAGGAGTGCCGAAAGAACCTGAAAATGGCAGAAAATGTATATTTTTGGAAAACTTTTTTTCGCAAAAATTTCAGAAGGGGGGACCCTTACGCAAAAATTTTAAAAACGGACTTTCTTCAGCAGCGCAATACTGGTGCTCTAGTTGTAGGAAATGTCTCAAAACCTCATCAGGAGTCCCGACAAAACATGAAAATGGCAGAAAATGCATATTTTTGAAAAACTTTTTTTCGCCAAAATGTCGTAAGGGGGGACCCTTACGCAAAAATTAAAAAAACGGACTTTCTTCAGCAGCGCAATACTGGTGCTGTAGTTGTAGGAAATGTCTCAAAACCTCTTTAGGAGTGCCGACAAAACCTGAAAATGGCAGAAAATGCATATTTTTGGAAAACTTTTTTTCGCAAAAATTTCGGAAGGGGGGACCCTTACGCCAAAACTCAAAAAACGCACTTGCTTCAGCAGCACAATACTGGTGCTGTAGTTGTAGGAAATGTCTCAAAACCTCATCAGGCGTCCCGACAAAACATGAAAATGGCAGAAAATGCATATTTTTGAAAAACTTTTTTTCGCCAAAATGTCGTAAGGGGGGTCCCTTACACAAAATTTCAAAAAACGGACTTTCTTCAGCAGCGCAATACTGGTGCTGTAGTTGTAGGAAATGTCTCGAAACCTCTTTAGGAGTGCCGACAGAACCTGAAAATGGCAGAAAATGCATATTTTTGGAAAACTTTTTTTCGCCAAAATTTCGTAAGGGGACCCTTACGCAAAAATTTAAAAAACTGACTTTCTTCAGCAGCGCAATACTGGTGCTGTAGTTGTAGGAAATGTCTCAAAACCTCTTTAGGAGTGCCGACAAAACCTGAAAATGGCAGAAAATGCATATTTTTGGAAAACTTTTTTTCCCAAAAATTTCGGGAGGGGGGACCCTTACGCAAAAATAAAAAAAACGGACACTCTTCATTAGCGCAATACTGGTGCTGTAGTTGTAGGAAATGTCTTTAGGAGTGCCGACAAAACCTGAAAATGGCAGAAAATGCATATTTTTGGAAAACTTTTTTTCGCAAAAATTTCGGAAGGGGGGACCCTTACGCCAAAACTCAAAAAACGCACTTGCTTCAGCAGCACAATACTGGTGCTGTAGTTGTAGGAAATGTCTCAAAACCTCATCAGGAGTGCCGACCAAACCCAAAAATGGCAGTAAATATATATTTTGGGAAAACATTTTTTTTTAGCTAAAATTTCGTAAGGGGGGACACTTACGCAAAAATTAAAAAAAGGACTTTCTTCAGCAGCGCAATACTGGTGCTGTAGTTGTAGGAAATGTCTCAAAACCTCTTTAGGAGTGCCGACAAAACCTGAAAATGGCAGAAAATGCATATTTTTGGAAAACTTTTTTCGCAAAAATTTCGTAAGGGGCAAAAATAAAAAAAACGGACTTTCTTCAGCAGCGCAATACTGGTGCTGTAGTTGTAGGAAATGTCTCAAAACCTCACCAGGAGTCCCGACAAAACATGAAAATGGCAGAAAATGCATATTTTTGAAAAACTTTTTTTCGCCAAAATGTCGGAAGGGGGGACCCTTACGCAAAATTTCAAAAAACTGACTTTCTTCAGCAGCGCAATACTGGTGCTGTAGTTGTAGGAAATGTCTCGAAACCTCTTTAGGAGTGCCGACAGAACTTGAAAATGGCAGAAAATGCATATTTTTGGAAAACTTTTTTTCGCAAAAATTTCGTAAGGGGGGACACTTACGCCAAAACTCAAAAAACGCACTTGCTTCAGCATTACAATACTGGTGCTGTAGTTGTAGGAAATGTTTCAAAACCTCATCAGGAGTGCCGACCAAACCCAAAAATGGCAGTAAATATATATTTTGGGAAAACATTTTTTTTTAGCTAAAATTTCGGAAGGGGGGACCCTTACGCAAAAATTAAAAAAACGGACTTGCTTCACTACGCAATACTGCTGCTGCAGTTGTAGGAAATGTCTAAAAACCTCATCAGGAGTGCCGAAAGAACCTGAAAATGGCAGAAAATGTATATTTTTGGAAAACTTTTTTTCGCAAAAATTTCAGAAGGGGGGACCCTTGCGCAAAAATTTTAAAAACGGACTTTCTTCAGCAGCGCAATACTGGTGCTCTAGTTGTAGGAAATGTCTCAAAACCTCATCAGGAGTCCCGACAAAACATGAAAATGGCAGAAAATGCATATTTTTGAAAAACTTTTTTTCGCCAAAATGTCGTAAGGGGGGACCCTTACGCAAAAATTAAAAAAACGGACTTTCTTCAGCAGCGCAATACTGGTGCTGTAGTTGTAGGAAATGTCTCAAAACCTCTTTAGGAGTGCCGACAAAACCTGAAAATGGCAGAAAATGCATATTTTTGGAAAACTTTTTTTCGCAAAAATTTCGGAAGGGGGGACCCTTACGCCAAAACTCAAAAAACGCACTTGCTTCAGCAGCACAATACTGGTGCTGTAGTTGTAGGAAATGTCTCAAAACCTCATCAGGCGTCCCGACAAAACATGAAAATGGCAGAAAATGCATATTTTTGAAAAACTTTTTTTCGCCAAAATGTCGTAAGGGGGGTCCCTTACGCAAAATTTCAAAAAACGGACTTTCTTCAGCAGCGCAATACTGGTGCTGTAGTTGTAGGAAATGTCTCGAAACCTCTTTAGGAGTGCCGACAGAACCTGAAAATGGCAGAAAATGCATATTTTTGGAAAACTTTTTTTCGCCAAAATTTCGTAAGGGGACCCTTACGCAAAAATTAAAAAAACTGACTTTCTTCAGCAGCACAATACTGGTGCTGTAGTTGTAGGAAATGTCTCAAAACCTCTTTAGGAGTGCCGACAAAACCTGAAAATGGCAGAAAATGCATATTTTTGGAAAACTTTTTTTCGCAAAAATTTCGTAAGGGGGGACCCTTACGCAAAAATAAAAAAAACGGACTTTCTTCATTAGCGCAATACTGGTGCTGTAGTTGTAGGAAATGTCTCAAAACCTCTTTAGGAGTGCCGACAAAACCTGAAAATGGCAGAAAATGCATATTTTTGGAAAACTTTTTTTCGCAAAAATTTCGGAAGGGGGGACCCTTACGCCAAAACTCAAAAAACGCACTTGCTTCAGCAGCACAATACTGGTGCTGTAGTTGTAGGAAATGTCTCAAAACCTCATCAGGAGTGCCGACCAAACCCAAAAATGGCAGTAAATATATATTTTGGGAAAACATTTTTTTTAGCTAAAATGTCGTAAGGGGGCACCCTTACGCAAAAATTGAAAAAAACGGACTTGCTTCAGCAGCGCAATACTTGTGCTGTAGTTGTAGGAGATGTCTCAAAACGCCGTCAGAAGTCCCGACAAAACTTGAAAAATGGCAGAAAATGCATATTTTTAAAAAACTTTTTTTCGCTAAAATGTCGTAAGACGCAAAAAATGAAAAAACTGACTTTTTTCAGCAGCGCAATACTGGTGCTGTAGTTGTAGGAAATGTCTCAAAACCTCATCTGGAGTGCCGACAGAACCTGAAAATGCATATTTTTGGAAAACTTTTTCTCACAAAAATTTCGGAAGGGTGGAACCTTACGCAAAAATGCAAAAATCGCACTTGCTTCAGCAGCACAATACTGGTGCTGTAGTTGTAGGAAATGTCTCAAAACCTCTTTAGGAGTGCCGACAGAACCTGAAAATGGCAGAAAATGCATATTTTTGGCAAACTTTTTTTCGCAAAAATTTCGGAAGGGGGGACCCTTACGCAAAAATTAAAAAAACGGACTTGCTTCAGCAGCGCAATACTGCTGCTGCAGTTGTATGAAATGTCTCAAAACCTCATCAGGAGTGCCGAAAGAACCTGAAAATGGCAGAAAATGCATATTTTTGGAAAACTTTTTTTCGCAAAAATTTCGTCAGGGGGGACACTTACGCAAAATTTCAAAAAACGGACTTTCTTCAGCACTGGTGGTGTAGTTGTAGGAAATGTCTCGAAACCTCTTTAGGAGTGCCGACAGAACCTGAAAATGGCAGAAAATGCATATTTTTGGAAAACTTTTTTTCGCAAAAATTTCGTCAGGGGGGACACTTACGCAAAAATTAAAAAAAGGACTTTCTTCAGCAGCGCAATACTGGTGCTGTAGTTGTAGGAAATGTCTCAAAACCTCTTTAGGAGTGCCGACAAAACCTGAAAATGGCAGAAAATGCATATTTTTGGAAAACTTTTTTCGCAAAAATTTCGTAAGGGGCAAAAATAAAAAAAACGGACTTTCTTCAGCAGCGCAATACTGGTGCTGTAGTTGTAGGAAATGTCTCAAAACCTCTTTAGGAGTGCCGACAAAACCTGAAAATGGCAGAAAATGCATATTTTTGGAAAACTTTTTTTCGCAAAAATTTCGGAAGGGGGGACCCTTACGCCAAAACTCAAAAAACACACTTTCTTCAGCAGCACAATACTGGTGCTGTAGTTGTAGGAAATGTCTCAAAACCTTATCAGGAGTGCCGACCAAACCCAAAAATGGCAGTAAATATATATTTTGGGAAAACATTTTTTTTAGCTAAAATGTCGTAAGGGGGCACCCTTACGCAAAAATTGAAAAAAACGGACTTGCTTCAGCAGCGCAATACTTGTGCTGTAGTTGTAGGAGATGTCTCAAAACGTCGTCAGAAGTCCCGACAAAACTTGAAAAATGGCAGAAAATGCATATTTTTAAAAAACTTTTTTTCGCTAAAATGTCGTAAGACGCAAAAAATAAAAAAACTGACTTTTTTCAGCAGCGCAATACTGGTGCTGTAGTTGTAGGAAATGTCTCAAAACCTCATCTGGAGTGCCGACAGAACCTGAAAATGCATATTTTTGGAAAACTTTTTTTCACAAAAATCTCGGAAGGGTGGACCCTTACGCAAAAATGCAAAAATCGCACTTGCTTCAGCAGCACAATACTGGTGCTGTAGTTGTAGGAAATGTCTCAAAACCTCTTTAGGAGTGCCGACAGAACCTGAAAATGGCAGAAAATGCATATTTTTGGAAAACTTTTTTTCGCAAAAATTTCGGAAGGGGGGACCCTTACGCAAAAATTAAAAAAACGGACTTGCTTCAGCAGCGCAATACTGCTGCTGCAGTTGTATGAAATGTCTCAAAACCTCATCAGGAGTGCCGAAAGAACCTGAAAATGGCAGAAAATGCATATTTTTGGAAAACTTTTTTTCGCAAAAATTTCAGAAGGGGGGACCCTTATGCAAAAATTTTAAAAACGGACTTCCTTCAGCAGCGCAATACTGGTGCTGTAGTTGTAGGAAATGTCTCAAAACCTCTTTAGGAGTGCCGACAAAACCTGAAAATGGCAGAAAATGCATATTTTTGGAAAACTTTTTTTCGCAAAAATTTCGGAAGGGGGGACCCTTACGCCAAAACTCAAAAAACGCACTTGCTTCAGCAGCACAATACTGGTGCTGTAGTTGTAGGAAATGTCTCAAAACCTCATCAGGCGTCCCGACAAAACATGAAAATGGCAGAAAATGCATATTTTTGAAAAACTTTTTTTCGCCAAAATGTCGTAAGGGGGGTCCCTTACGCAAAATTTCAAAAAACGGACTTTCTTCAGCAGCGCAATACTGGTGCTGTAGTTGTAGGAAATGTCTCGAAACCTCTTTAGGAGTGCCGACAGAACCTGAAAATGGCAGAAAATGCATATTATTGGAAAACTTTTTTTCGCCAAAATTTCGTAAGGGGACCCTTACGCAAAAATTAAAAAAACTGACTTTCTTCAGCAGCACAATACTGGTGCTGTAGTTGTAGGAAATGTCTCAAAACCTCTTTAGGAGTGCCGACAAAACCTGAAAATGGCAGAAAATGCATATTTTTGGAAAACTTTTTTTCGCAAAAATTTCGTAAGGGGGGACCCTTACGCAAAAATAAAAAAAACGGACTTTCTTCATTAGCGCAATACTGGTGCTGTAGTTGTAGGAAATGTCTCAAAACCTCTTTAGGAGTGCCGACAAAACCTGAAAATGGCAGAAAATGCATATTTTTGGAAAACTTTTTTTCGCAAAAATTTCGGAAGGGGGGACCCTTACGCCAAAACTCAAAAAACGCACTTGCTTCAGCAGCACAATACTGGTGCTGTAGTTGTAGGAAATGTCTCAAAACCTCATCAGGAGTGCCGACCAAACCCAAAAATGGCAGTAAATATATATTTTGGGAAAACATTTTTTTTAGCTAAAATGTCGTAAGGGGGCACCCTTACGCAAAAATTTAAAAAAACGGACTTGCTTCAGCAGCGCAATACTTGTGCTGTAGTTGTAGGAGATGTCTCAAAACGCCGTCAGAAGTCCCGACAAAACTTGAAAAATGGCAGAAAATGCATATTTTTAAAAAACTTTTTTTCGCTAAAATGTCGTAAGACGCAAAAAATGAAAAAACTGACTTTTTTCAGCAGCGCAATACTGGTGCTGTAGTTGTAGGAAATGTCTCAAAACCTCATCTGGAGTGCCGACAGAACCTGAAAATGCATATTTTTGGAAAATTTTTTTCACAAAAATTTCGGAAGGGTGGAACCTTACGCAAAAATGCAAAAATCGCACTTGCTTCAGCAGCACAATACTGGTGCTGTAGTTGTAGGAAATGTCTCAAAACCTCTTTAGGAGTGCCGACAGAACCTGAAAATGGCAGAAAATGCATATTTTTGGAAAACTTTTTTTCGCAAAAATTTCGGAAGGGGGGACCCTTACGCAAAAATAAAAAAAACGGACTTGCTTCAGCAGCGCAATACTGCTGCTGCAGTTGTATGAAATGTCTCAAAACCTCATCAGGAGTGCCGAAAGAACCTGAAAATGGCAGAAAATGCATATTTTTGGAAAACTTTTTTTCGCAAAAATTTCGTCAGGGGGGACACTTACGCAAAATTTCAAAAAACGGACTTTCTTCAGCACTGGTGGTGTAGTTGTAGGAAATGTCTCGAAACCTCTTTAGGAGTGCCGACAGAACCTGAAAATGGCAGAAAATGCATATTTTTGGAAAACTTTTTTTCGCAAAAATTTCGTCAGGGGGGACACTTACGCAAAAATTAAAAAAAGGACTTTCTTCAGCAGCGCAATACTGGTGCTGTAGTTGTAGGAAATGTCTCAAAACCTCTTTAGGAGTGCCGACAAAACCTGAAAATGGCAGAAAATGCATATTTTTGGAAAACTTTTTTCGCAAAAATTTCGTAAGGGGCAAAAATAAAAAAAACCGACTTTCTTCAGCAGCGCAATACTGGTGCTGTAGTTGTAGGAAATGTCTCAAAACCTCTTTAGGAGTGCCGACAAAACCTGAAAATGGCAGAAAATGCATATTTTTGGAAAACTTTTTTTCGCAAAAATTTCGGAAGGGGGGACCCTTACGCCAAAACTCAAAAAACGCACTTTCTTCAGCAGCACAATACTGGTGCTGTAGTTGTAGGAAATGTCTCAAAACCTCATCAGGAGTGCCGACCAAACCCAAAAATGGCAGTAAATATATATTTTGGGAAAACATTTTTTTTAGCTAAAATGTCGTAAGGGGGCACCCTTACGCAAAAATTGAAAAAAACGGACTTGCTTCAGCAGCGCAATACTTGTGCTGTAGTTGCAGGAGATGTCTCAAAACGTCGTCAGAAGTCCCGACAAAACTTGAAAAATGGCAGAAAATGCATATTTTTAAAAAACTTTTTTTCGCTAAAATGTCGTAAGACGCAAAAAATAAAAAAACTGACTTTTTTCAGCAGCGCAATACTGGTGCTGTAGTTGTAGGAAATGTCTCAAAACCTCATCTGGAGTGCCGACAGAACCTGAAAATGCATATTTTTGGAAAACTTTTTTTCACAAAAATCTCGGAAGGGTGGACCCTTACGCAAAAATGCAAAAATCGCACTTGCTTCAGCAGCACAATACTGGTGCTGTAGTTGTAGGAAATGTCTCAAAACCTCTTTAGGAGTGCCGACAGAACCTGAAAATGGCAGAAAATGCATATTTTTGGAAAACTTTTTTTCGCAAAAATTTCGGAAGGGGGGACCCTTACGCAAAAATTAAAAAAACGGACTTGCTTCAGCAGCGCAATACTGCTGCTGCAGTTGTATGAAATGTCTCAAAACCTCATCAGGAGTGCCGAAAGAACCTGAAAATGGCAGAAAATGCATATTTTTGGAAAACTTTTTTTCGCAAAAATTTCAGAAGGGGGGACCCTTATGCAAAAATTTTAAAAACGGACTTCCTTCAGCAGCGCAATACTGGTGCTGTAGTTGTAGGAAATGTCTCAAAACCTCATCAGGAGTCCCGACAAAACATGAAAATGGCAGAAAATGCATATTTTTGAAAAACTTTTTTTCGCCAAAATGTCGGAAGGGGGGACCCTTACGCAAAATTTCAAAAAACGGACTTTCTTCAGCAGCGCAATACTGGTGCTGTAGTTGTAGGAAATGTCTCGAAACCTCTTTAGGAGTGCCGACAGAACTTGAAAATGGCAGAAAATGCATATTTTTGGAAAACTTTTTTTCGCAAAAATTTCGTAAGGGGGGACACTTACGCAAAAATTAAAAAAAGGACTTTCTTCAGCAGCGCAATACTGGTGCTGTAGTTGTAGGAAATGTCTCAAAACCTCTTTAGGAGTGCCGACAAAACCTGAAAATGGCAGAAAATGCATATTTTTGGAAAACTTTTTTCGCAAAAATTTCGTAAGGGGCAAAAATAAAAAAAACGGACTTTCTTCAGCAGCGCAATACTGGTGCTGTAGTTGTAGGAAATGTCTCAAAACCTCTTTAGGAGTGCCGACAAAACCTGAAAATGGCAGAAAATGCATATTTTTGGAAAACTTTTTTTCGCAAAAATTTCGTAAGGGTGGACACTTACGCCAAAACTCAAAAAACGCACTTGCTTCAGCATTACAATACTGGTGCTGTAGTTGTAGGAAATGTTTCAAAACCTCATCAGGAGTGCCGACCAAACCCAAAAATGGCAGTGAATATATATTTTGGGAAAACATTTTTTTTTAGCTAAAATTTCGGAAGGGGGGACCCTTACGCAAAAATTAAAAAAACGGACTTGCTTCAGCAGCGCAATACTGCTGCTGCAGTTGTAGGAAATGTCTAAAAACCTCATCAGGAGTGCCGAAAGAACCTGAAAATGGCAGAAAATGTATATTTTTGGAAAACTTTTTTTCGCAAAAATTTCAGAAGGGGGGACCCTTACGCAAAAATTTTAAAAACGGACTTTCTTCAGCAGCACAATACTGGTGCTCTAGTTGTAGGAAATGTCTCAAAACCTCATCAGGAGTCCCGACAAAACATGAAAATGGCAGAAAATGCATATTTTTGAAAAACTTTTTTTCGCCAAAATGTCGTAAGGGGGGACCCTTACGCAAAAATTAAAAAAACGGACTTTCTTCAGCAGCGCAATACTGGTGCTGTAGTTGTAGGAAATGTCTCAAAACCTCTTTAGGAGTGCCGACAAAACCTGAAAATGGCAGAAAATGCATATTTTTGGAAAACTTTTTTTCGCAAAAATTTCGGAAGGGGGGACCCTTACGCCAAAACTCAAAAAACGCACTTGCTTCAGCAGCACAATACTGGTGCTGTAGTTGTAGGAAATGTCTCAAAACCTCATCAGGCGTCCCGACAAAACATGAAAATGGCAGAAAATGCATATTTTTGAAAAACTTTTTTTCGCCAAAATGTCGTAAGGGGGGTCCCTTACGCAAAATTTCAAAAAACGGACTTTCTTCAGCAGCGCAATACTGGTGCTGTAGTTGTAGGAAATGTCTCGAAACCTCTTTAGGAGTGCCGACAGAACCTGAAAATGGCAGAAAATGCATATTTTTGGAAAACTTTTTTTCGCCAAAATTTCGTAAGGGGACCCTTACGCAAAAATTAAAAAAACTGACTTTCTTCAGCAGCGCAATACTGGCGCTGTAGTTGTAGGAAATGTCTCAAAACCTCTTTAGGAGTGCCGACAAAACCTGAAAATGGCAGAAAATGCATATTTTTGGAAAACTTTTTTTCGCAAAAATTTCGTAAGGGGGGACCCTCACGCAAAAATAAAAAAAACAGACTTTCTTCATTAGCGCAATACTGGTGCTGTAGTTGTAGGAAATGTCTCAAAACCTCTTTAGGAGTGCCGACAAAACCTGAAAATGGCAGAAAATGCATATTTTTGGAAAACTTTTTTTCGCAAAAATTTCGGAAGGGGGGACCCTTACGCCAAAACTCAAAAAACGCACTTTCTTCAGCAGCACAATACTGGTGCTGTAGTTGTAGGAAATGTCTCAAAACCTCATCAGGAGTGCCGACCAAACCCAAAAATGGCAGTAAATATATATTTTGGGAAAACATTTTTTTTAGCTAAAATGTCGTAAGGGGGCACCCTTACGCAAAAATTGAAAAAAACGGACTTGCTTCAGCAGCGCAATACTTGTGCTGTAGTTGTAGGAGATGTCTCAAAACGTCGTCAGAAGTCCCGACAAAACTTGAAAAATGGCAGAAAATGCATATTTTTAAAAAACTTTTTTTCGCTAAAATGTCGTAAGACGCAAAAAATAAAAAAACTGACTTTTTTCAGCAGCGCAATACTGGTGCTGTAGTTGTAGGAAATGTCTCAAAACCTCATCTGGAGTGCCGACAGAACCTGAAAATGCATATTTTTGGAAAACTTTTTTTCACAAAAATCTCGGAAGGGTGGACCCTTACGCAAAAATGCAAAAATCGCACTTGCTTCAGCAGCACAATACTGGTGCTGTAGTTGTAGGAAATGTCTCAAAACCTCTTTAGGAGTGCCGACAGAACCTGAAAATGGCAGAAAATGCATATTTTTGGAAAACTTTTTTTTGCAAAAATTTCGGAAGGGGGGACCCTTACGCAAAAATTAAAAAAACGGACTTGCTTCAGCAGCGCAATACTGCTGCTGCAGTTGTATGAAATGTCTCAAAACCTCATCAGGAGTGCCGAAAGAACCTGAAAATGGCAGAAAATGCATATTTTTGGAAAACTTTTTTTCGCAAAAATTTCAGAAGGGGGGACCCTTATGCAAAAATTTTTAAAACGGACTTCCTTCAGCAGCGCAATACTGGTGCTGTAGTTGTAGGAAATGTCTCAAAACCTCATCAGGAGTCCCGACAAAACATGAAAATGGCAGAAAATGCATATTTTTGAAAAACTTTTTTTCGCCAAAATGTCGTAAGGGGGGACCCTTACGCAAAAATTAAAAAAACGGACTTTCTTCAGCAGCGCAATACTGGTGCTGTAGTTGTAGGAAATGTCTCAAAACCTCTTTAGGAGTGCCGACAAAACCTGAAAATGGCAGAAAATGCATATTTTTGGAAAACTTTTTTTCGCAAAAATTTCGGAAGGGGGGACCCTTACGCCAAAACTCAAAAAACGCACTTGCTTCAGCAGCACAATACTGGTGCTGTAGTTGTAGGAAATGTCTCAAAACCTCATCAGGCGTCCCGACAAAACATGAAAATGGCAGAAAATGCATATTTTTGAAAAACTTTTTTTCGCCAAAATGTCGTAAGGGGGGTCCCTTACGCAAAATTTCAAAAAACGGACTTTCTTCAGCAGCGCAATACTGGTGCTGTAGTTGTAGGAAATGTCTCGAAACCTCTTTAGGAGTGCCGACAGAACCTGAAAATGGCAGAAAATGCATATTTTTGGAAAACTTTTTTTCGCCAAAATTTCATAAGGGGACCCTTACGCAAAAATTTAAAAAACTGACTTTCTTCAGCAGCGCAATACTGGTGCTGTAGTTGTAGGAAATGTCTCAAAACCTCTTTAGGAGTGCCGACAAAACCTGAAAATGGCAGAAAATGCATATTTTTGGAAAACTTTTTTTCGCAAAAATTTCGGGAGGGGGGACCCTTACGCAAAAATAAAAAAAACGGACACTCTTCATTAGCGCAATACTGGTGCTGTAGTTGTAGGAAATGTCTCAAAACCTCTTTAGGAGTGCCGACAAAACCTGAAAATGGCAGAAAATGCATATTTTGGGAAAACTTTTTTTCGCAAAAATTTCGGAAGGGGGGACCCTTACGCCAAAACTCAAAAAACGCACTTGCTTCAGCAGCACAATACTGGTGCTGTAGTTGTAGGAAATGTCTCAAAACCTCATCAGGAGTGCCGACCAAACCCAAAAATGGCAGTAAATATATATTTTGGGAAAACATTTTTTTTAGCTAAAATGTCGTAAGGGGGCACCCTTACGCAAAAATTGAAAAAAACGGACTTGCTTCAGCAGCGCAATACTTGTGCTGTAGTTGTAGGAGATGTCTCAAAACGCCGTCAGAAATCCCGACAAAACTTGAAAAATGGCAGAAAATGCATATTTTTAAAAAACTTTTTTTCGCTAAAATGTCGTAAGACGCAAAAAATAAAAAAAAATACTTTTTTCAGCAGCGCAATACTGGTGCTGTAGTTGTAGGAAATGTCTCAAAACCTCATCAGGAGTCCCGACAAAACATGAAAATGGCAGAAAATGCATATTTTTGAAAAACTTTTTTTCGCCAAAATGTCGGAAGGGGGGACCCTTACGCAAAATTTCAAAAAACGGACTTTCTTCAGCAGCACAATACTGGTGCTGTAGTTGTAGGAAATGTCTCAAAACCTCTTTAGGAGTGCCGACAAAACCTGAAAATGGCAGAAAATGCATATTTTTGGAAAACTTTTTTTCGCAAAAATTTCGTAAGGGGGGACCCTTACGCAAAAATAAAAAAAACGGACTTTCTTCATTAGCGCAATACTGGTGCTGTAGTTGTAGGAAATGTCTCAAAACCTCTTTAGGAGTGCCGACAAAACCTGAAAATGGCAGAAAATGCATATTTTTGGAAAACTTTTTTTCGCAAAAATTTCGGAAGGGGGGACCCTTACGCCAAAACTCAAAAAACGCACTTGCTTCAGCAGCACAATACTGGTGCTGTAGTTGTAGGAAATGTCTCAAAACCTCATCAGGAGTGCCGACCAAACCCAAAAATGGCAGTAAATATATATTTTGGGAAAACATTTTTTTTAGCTAAAATGTCGTAAGGGGGCACCCTTACGCAAAAATTTAAAAAAACGGACTTGCTTCAGCAGCGCAATACTTGTGCTGTAGTTGTAGGAGATGTCTCAAAACGCCGTCAGAAGTCCCGACAAAACTTGAAAAATGGCAGAAAATGCATATTTTTAAAAAACTTTTTTTCGCTAAAATGTCGTAAGATGCAAAAAATAAAAAAACTGACTTTTTTCAGCAGCGCAATACTGGTGCTGTAGTTGTAGGAAATGTCTCAAAACCTCATCTGGAGTGCCGACAGAACCTGAAAATGCATATTTTTGGAAAACTTTTTTTCACAAAAATTTCGGAAGGGTGGAACCTTACGCAAAAATGCAAAAATCGCACTTGCTTCAGCAGCACAATACTGGTGCTGTAGTTGTAGGAAATGTCTCAAAACCTCTTTAGGAGTGCCGACAGAACCTGAAAATGGCAGAAAATGCATATTTTTGGAAAACTTTTTTTCGCAAAAATTTCGGAAGGGGGGACCCTTACGCAAAAATTAAAAAAACGGACTTGCTTCAGCAGCGCAATACTGCTGCTGCAGTTGTATGAAATGTCTCAAAACCTCATCAGGAGTGCCGAAAGAACCTGAAAATGGCAGAAAATGCATATTTTTGGAAAACTTTTTTTCGCAAAAATTTCGTCAGGGGGGACACTTACGCAAAATTTCAAAAAACGGACTTTCTTCAGCACTGGTGGTGTAGTTGTAGGAAATGTCTCGAAACCTCTTTAGGAGTGCCGACAGAACCTGAAAATGGCAGAAAATGCATATTTTTGGAAAACTTTTTTTCGCAAAAATTTCGTCAGGGGGGACACTTACGCAAAAATTAAAAAAAGGACTTTCTTCAGCAGCGCAATACTGGTGCTGTAGTTGTAGGAAATGTCTCAAAACCTCTTTAGGAGTGCCGACAAAACCTGAAAATGGCAGAAAATGCATATTTTTGGAAAACTTTTTTCGCAAAAATTTCGTAAGGGGCAAAAATAAAAAAAACGGACTTTCTTCAGCAGCGCAATACTGGTGCTGTAGTTGTAGGAAATGTCTCAAAACCTCTTTAGGAGTGCCGACAAAACCTGAAAATGGCAGAAAATGCATATTTTTGGAAAACTTTTTTTCGCAAAAATTTCGTAAGGGTGGACACTTACGCCAAAACTCAAAAAACGCACTTGCTTCAGCATTACAATACTGGTGCTGTAGTTGTAGGAAATGTTTCAAAACCTCATCAGGAGTGCCGACCAAACCCAAAAATGGCAGTGAATATATATTTTGGGAAAACATTTTTTTTTAGCTAAAATTTCGGAAGGGGGGACCCTTACGCAAAAATTAAAAAAACGGACTTGCTTCAGCAGCGCAATACTGCTGCTGCAGTTGTAGGAAATGTCTAAAAACCTCATCAGGAGTGCCGAAAGAACCTGAAAATTGCAGAAAATGTATATTTTTGGAAAACTTTTTTTCGCAAAAATTTCAGAAGGGGGGACCCTTACGCAAAAATTTTAAAAACTGACTTTCTTCAGCAGCACAATACTGGTGCTCTAGTTGTAGGAAATGTCTCAAAACCTCATCAGGAGTCCCGACAAAACATGAAAATGGCAGAAAATGCATATTTTTGAAAAACTTTTTTTCGCCAAAATGTCGTAAGGGGGGACCCTTACGCAAAAATTAAAAAAACGGACTTTCTTCAGCAGCGCAATACTGGTGCTGTAGTTGTAGGAAATGTCTCAAAACCTCTTTAGGAGTGCCGACAAAACCTGAAAATGGCAGAAAATGCATATTTTTGGAAAACTTTTTTTCGCAAAAATTTCGGAAGGGGGGACCCTTACGCCAAAACTCAAAAAACGCACTTGCTTCAGCAGCACAATACTGGTGCTGTAGTTGTAGGAAATGTCTCAAAACCTCATCAGGCGTCCCGACAAAACATGAAAATGGCAGAAAATGCATATTTTTGAAAAACTTTTTTTCGCCAAAATGTCGTAAGGGGGGTCCCTTACGCAAAATTTCAAAAAACGGACTTTCTTCAGCAGCGCAATACTGGTGCTGTAGTTGTAGGAAATGTCTCGAAACCTCTTTAGGAGTGCCGACAGAACCTGAAAATGGCAGAAAATGCATATTTTTGGAAAACTTTTTTTCGCCAAAATTTCGTAAGGGGACCCTTACGCAAAAATTAAAAAAACTGACTTTCTTCAGCAGCGCAATACTGGCGCTGTAGTTGTAGGAAATGTCTCAAAACCTCTTTAGGAGTGCCGACAAAACCTGAAAATGGCAGAAAATGCATATTTTTGGAAAACTTTTTTTCGCAAAAATTTCGTAAGGGGGGACCCTCACGCAAAAATAAAAAAAACAGACTTTCTTCATTAGCGCAATACTGGTGCTGTAGTTGTAGGAAATGTCTCAAAACCTCTTTAGGAGTGCCGACAAAACCTGAAAATGGCAGAAAATGCATATTTTTGGAAAACTTTTTTTCGCAAAAATTTCGGAAGGGGGGACCCTTACGCCAAAACTCAAAAAACGCACTTTCTTCAGCAGCACAATACTGGTGCTGTAGTTGTAGGAAATGTCTCAAAACCTCATCAGGAGTGCCGACCAAACCCAAAAATGGCAGTAAATATATATTTTGGGAAAACATTTTTTTTAGCTAAAATGTCGTAAGGGGGCACCCTTACGCAAAAATTGAAAAAAACGGACTTGCTTCAGCAGCGCAATACTTGTGCTGTAGTTGTAGGAGATGTCTCAAAACGTCGTCAGAAGTCCCGACAAAACTTGAAAAATGGCAGAAAATGCATATTTTTAAAAAACTTTTTTTCGCTAAAATGTCGTAAGACGCAAAAAATAAAAAAACTGACTTTTTTCAGCAGCGCAATACTGGTGCTGTAGTTGTAGGAAATGTCTCAAAACCTCATCTGGAGTGCCGACAGAACCTGAAAATGCATATTTTTGGAAAACTTTTTTTCACAAAAATCTCGGAAGGGTGGACCCTTACGCAAAAATGCAAAAATCGCACTTGCTTCAGCAGCACAATACTGGTGCTGTAGTTGTAGGAAATGTCTCAAAACCTCTTTAGGAGTGCCGACAGAACCTGAAAATGGCAGAAAATGCATATTTTTGGAAAACTTTTTTTTGCAAAAATTTCGGAAGGGGGGACCCTTACGCAAAAATTAAAAAAACGGACTTGCTTCAGCAGCGCAATACTGCTGCTGCAGTTGTATGAAATGTCTCAAAACCTCATCAGGAGTGCCGAAAGAACCTGAAAATGGCAGAAAATGCATATTTTTGGAAAACTTTTTTTCGCAAAAATTTCAGAAGGGGGGACCCTTATGCAAAAATTTTAAAAACGGACTTCCTTCAGCAGCGCCATACTGGTGCTGTAGTTGTAGGAAATGTCTCAAAACCTCATCAGGAGTCCCGACAAAACATGAAAATGGCAGAAAATGCATATTTTTGAAAAACTTTTTTTCGCCAAAATGTCGTAAGGGGGGACCCTTACGCAAAAATTAAAAAAACGGACTTTCTTCAGCAGCGCAATACTGGTGCTGTAGTTGTAGGAAATGTCTCAAAACCTCTTTAGGAGTGCCGACAAAACCTGAAAATGGCAGAAAATGCATATTTTTGGAAAACTTTTTTTCGCAAAAATTTCGGAAGGGGGGACCCTTACGCCAAAACTCAAAAAACGCACTTGCTTCAGCAGCACAATACTGGTGCTGTAGTTGTAGGAAATGTCTCAAAACCTCATCAGGCGTCCCGACAAAACATGAAAATGGCAGAAAATGCATATTTTTGAAAAACTTTTTTTCACCAAAATGTCGTAAGGGGGGTCCCTTACGCAAAATTTCAAAAAACGGACTTTCTTCAGCAGCGCAATACTGGTGCTGTAGTTGTAGGAAATGTCTCGAAACCTCTTTAGGAGTGCCGACAGAACCTGAAAATGGCAGAAAATGCATATTTTTGGAAAACTTTTTTTCGCCAAAATTTCATAAGGGGACCCTTACGCAAAAATTTAAAAAACTGACTTTCTTCAGCAGCGCAATACTGGTGCTGTAGTTGTAGGAAATGTCTCAAAACCTCTTTAGGAGTGCCGACAAAACCTGAAAATGGCAGAAAATGCATATTTTTGGAAAACTTTTTTTCGCAAAAATTTCGGGAGGGGGGACCCTTACGCAAAAATAAAAAAAACGGACACTCTTCATTAGCGCAATACTGGTGCTGTAGTTGTAGGAAATGTCTCAAAACCTCTTTAGGAGTGCCGACAAAACCTGAAAATGGCAGAAAATGCATATTTTGGGAAAACTTTTTTTCGCAAAAATTTCGGAAGGGGGGACCCTTACGCCAAAACTCAAAAAACGCACTTGCTTCAGCAGCACAATACTGGTGCTGTAGTTGTAGGAAATGTCTCAAAACCTCATCAGGAGTGCCGACCAAACCCAAAAATGGCAGTAAATATATATTTTGGGAAAACATTTTTTTTAGCTAAAATGTCGTAAGGGGGCACCCTTACGCAAAAATTGAAAAAAACGGACTTGCTTCAGCAGCGCAATACTTGTGCTGTAGTTGTAGGAGATGTCTCAAAACGCCGTCAGAAATCCCGACAAAACTTGAAAAATGGCAGAAAATGCATATTTTTAAAAAACTTTTTTTCGCTAAAATGTCGTAAGACGCAAAAAAAAAAAAAATATACTTTTTTCAGCAGCGCAATACTGGTGCTGTAGTTGTAGGAAATGTCTCAAAACCTCATCAGGAGTCCCGACAAAACATGAAAATGGCAGAAAATGCATATTTTTGAAAAACTTTTTTTCGCCAAAATGTCGGAAGGGGGGACCCTTACGCAAAATTTCAAAAAACGGACTTTCTTCAGCAGCACAATACTGGTGCTGTAGTTGTAGGAAATGTCTCAAAACCTCTTTAGGAGTGCCGACAAAACCTGAAAATGGCAGAAAATGCATATTTTTGGAAAACTTTTTTTCGCAAAAATTTCGTAAGGGGGGACCCTTACGCAAAAATAAAAAAAACGGACTTTCTTCATTAGCGCAATACTGGTGCTGTAGTTGTAGGAAATGTCTCAAAACCTCTTTAGGAGTGCCGACAAAACCTGAAAATGGCAGAAAATGCATATTTTTGGAAAACTTTTTTTCGCAAAAATTTCGGAAGGGGGGACCCTTACGCCAAAACTCAAAAAACGCACTTGCTTCAGCAGCACAATACTGGTGCTGTAGTTGTAGGAAATGTCTCAAAACCTCATCAGGAGTGCCGACCAAACCCAAAAATGGCAGTAAATATATATTTTGGGAAAACATTTTTTTTAGCTAAAATGTCGTAAGGGGGCACCCTTACGCAAAAATTTAAAAAAACGGACTTGCTTCAGCAGCGCAATACTTGTGCTGTAGTTGTAGGAGATGTCTCAAAACGCCGTCAGAAGTCCCGACAAAACTTGAAAAATGGCAGAAAATGCATATTTTTAAAAAACTTTTTTTCGCTAAAATGTCGTAAGATGCAAAAAATAAAAAAACTGACTTTTTTCAGCAGCGCAATACTGGTGCTGTAGTTGTAGGAAATGTCTCAAAACCTCATCTGGAGTGCCGACAGAACCTGAAAATGCATATTTTTGGAAAACTTTTTTTCACAAAAATTTCGGAAGGGTGGAACCTTACGCAAAAATGCAAAAATCGCACTTGCTTCAGCAGCACAATACTGGTGCTGTAGTTGTAGGAAATGTCTCAAAACCTCTTTAGGAGTGCCGACAGAACCTGAAAATGGCAGAAAATGCATATTTTTGGAAAACTTTTTTTCGCAAAAATTTCGGAAGGGGGGACCCTTACGCAAAAATTAAAAAAACGGACTTGCTTCAGCAGCGCAATACTGCTGCTGCAGTTGTATGAAATGTCTCAAAACCTCATCAGGAGTGCCGAAAGAACCTGAAAATGGCAGAAAATGCATATTTTTGGAAAACTTTTTTTCGCAAAAATTTCGTCAGGGGGGACACTTACGCAAAATTTCAAAAAACGGACTTTCTTCAGCACTGGTGGTGTAGTTGTAGGAAATGTCTCGAAACCTCTTTAGGAGTGCCGACAGAACCTGAAAATGGCAGAAAATGCATATTTTTGGAAAACTTTTTTTCGCAAAAATTTCGTCAGGGGGGACACTTACGCAAAAATTAAAAAAAGGACTTTCTTCAGCAGCGCAATACTGGTGCTGTAGTTGTAGGAAATGTCTCAAAACCTCTTTAGGAGTGCCGACAAAACCTGAAAATGGCAGAAAATGCATATTTTTGGAAAACTTTTTTCGCAAAAATTTCGTAAGGGGCAAAAATAAAAAAAACGGACTTTCTTCAGCAGCGCAATACTGGTGCTGTAGTTGTAGGAAATGTTTCAAAACCTCTTTAGGAGTGCCGACAAAACCTGAAAATGGCAGAAAATGCATATTTTTGGAAAACTTTTTTTCGCAAAAATTTCGTAAGGGGGGACACTTACGCCAAAACTCAAAAAACGCACTTGCTTCAGCATTACAATACTGGTGCTGTAGTTGTAGGAAATGTTTCAAAACCTCATCAGGAGTGCCGACCAAACCCAAAAATGGCAGTAAATATATATTTTGGGAAAACATTTTTTTTTAGCTAAAATTTCGGAAGGGGGGACCCTTACGCAAAAATTAAAAAAACGGACTTGCTTCAGCAGCGCAATACTGCTGCTGCAGTTGTAGGAAATGTCTCAAAACCTCATCAGGAGTGCCGAAAGAACCTGAAAATGGCAGAAAATGCATATTTTTGGAAAACTTTTTTTCGCAAAAATTTCAGAAGGGGGGACCCTTACGCAAAAATTTTAAAAACTGACTTTCTTCAGCAGCGCAATACTGGTGCTGTAGTTGTAGGAAATGTCTCAAAACCTCATCAGGAGTCCCGACAAAACATGAAAATGGCAGAAAATGCATATTTTTGAAAAACTTTTTTTCGCCAAAATGTCGTAAGGGGGCCCTTACGCAAAATTTCAAAAAACGGACTTTCTTCAGCAGCGCAATACTGGTGCTGTAGTTGTAGGAAATGTCTCGAAACCTCTTTAGGAGTGCCGACAGAACCTGAAAATGGCAGAAAATGCATAATTTTGGAAAACTTTTTTTCGCAAAAATTTCGTAAGGGGGGACACTTACGCAAAAATTTAAAAAACGGACTTTCTTCAGCAGCGCAATACTGGTGCTGTAGTTGTAGGAAATGTCTCAAAACCTCATCAGGCGTCCCGACAAAACATGAAAATGGCAGAAAATGCATATTTTTGAAAAACTTTTTTTCGCCAAAATGTCGTAAGGGGGGTCCCTTACGCAAAATTTCAAAAAACGGACTTTCTTCAGCAGCGCAATACTGGTGCTGTAGTTGTAGGAAATGTCTCGAAACCTCTTTAGGAGTGCCGACAGAACCTGAAAATGGCAGAAAATGCATATTTTTGGAAAACTTTTTTTCGCCAAAATTTCGTAAGGGGACCCTTACGCAAAAATTAAAAAAACTGACTTTCTTCAGCAGCGCAATACTGGTGCTGTAGTTGTAGGAAATGTCTCAAAACCTCTTTAGGAGTGCCGACAAAACCTGAAAATGGCAGAAAATGCATATTTTTGGAAAACTTTTTTTCGCAAAATTTTCGTAAGGGGGGACCCTTACGCAAAAATAAAAAAAACAGACTTTCTTCATTAGCGCAATACTGGTGCTGTAGTTGTAGGAAATGTCTCAAAACCTCTTTAGGAGTGCCGACAAAACCTGAAAATGGCAGAAAATGCATATTTTTGGAAAACTTTTTTTCGCAAAAATTTCGGAAGGGGGGACCCTTACGCCAAAACTCAAAAAACGCACTTTCTTCAGCAGCACAATACTGGTGCTGTAGTTGTAGGAAATGTCTCAAAACCTCATCAGGAGTGCCGACCAAACCCAAAAATGGCAGTAAATATATATTTTGGGAAAACATTTTTTTTAGCTAAAATGTCGTAAGGGGGCACCCTTACGCAAAAATTGAAAAAAACGGACTTGCTTCAGCAGCGCAATACTTGTGCTGTAGTTGTAGGAGATGTCTCAAAACGTCGTCAGAAGTCCCGACAAAACTTGAAAAATGGCAGAAAATGCATATTTTTAAAAAACTTTTTTTCGCTAAAATGTCGTAAGACGCAAAAAATAAAAAAACTGACTTTTTTCAGCAGCGCAATACTGGTGCTGTAGTTGTAGGAAATGTCTCAAAACCTCATCTGGAGTGCCGACAGAACCTGAAAATGCATATTTTTGGAAAACTTTTTTTCACAAAAATCTCGGAAGGGTGGACCCTTACGCAAAAATGCAAAAATCGCACTTGCTTCAGCAGCACAATACTGGTGCTGTAGTTGTAGGAAATGTCTCAAAACCTCTTTAGGAGTGCCGACAGAACCTGAAAATGGCAGAAAATGCATATTTTTGGAAAACTTTTTTTCGCAAAAATTTCGGAAGGGGGGACCCTTACGCAAAAATTAAAAAAACGGACTTGCTTCAGCAGCGCAATACTGCTGCTGCAGTTGTATGAAATGTCTCAAAACCTCATCAGGAGTGCCGAAAGAACCTGAAAATGGCAGAAAATGCATATTTTTGGAAAACTTTTTTTCGTAAAAATTTCAGAAGGGGGGACCCTTATGCAAAAATTTTAAAAACGGACTTCCTTCAGCAGCGCAATACTGGTGCTGTAGTTGTAGGAAATGTCTCGAAACCTCTTTAGGAGTGCCGACAGAACCTGAAAATGGCAGAAAATGCATAATTTTGGAAAACTTTTTTTCGCAAAAATTTCGTAAGGGGGGACACTTACGCAAAAATTTAAAAAACGGACTTTCTTCAGCAGCGCAATACTGGTGCTGTAGTTGTAGGAAATGTCTCAAAACCTCATCAGGCGTCCCGACAAAACATGAAAATGGCAGAAAATGCATATTTTTGAAAAACTTTTTTTCGCCAAAATGTCGTAAGGGGGGTCCCTTACGCAAAATTTCAAAAAACGGACTTTCTTCAGCAGCGCAATACTGGTGCTGTAGTTGTAGGAAATGTCTCGAAACCTCTTTAGGAGTGCCGACAAAACCTGAAAATGGCAGAAAATGCATATTTTTGGAAAACTTTTTTTCGCAAAAATTTCGTAAGGGGGGACCCTTACGCAAAAATAAAAAAAACGGACTTTCTTCATTAGCGCAATACTGGTGCTGTAGTTGTAGGAAATGTCTCAAAACCTCTTTAGGAGTGCCGACAAAACCTGAAAATGGCAGAAAATGCATATTTTTGGAAAACTTTTTTTCGCAAAAATTTCGGAAGGGGGGACCCTTACGCCAAAACTCAAAAAACGCACTTGCTTCAGCAGCACAATACTGGTGCTGTAGTTGTAGGAAATGTCTCAAAACCTCATCAGGAGTGCCGACCAAACCCAAAAATGGCAGTAAATATATATTTTGGGAAAACATTTTTTTTAGCTAAAATGTCGTAAGGGGGCACCCTTACGCAAAAATTTAAAAAAACGGACTTGCTTCAGCAGCGCAATACTTGTGCTGTAGTTGTAGGAGATGTCTCAAAACGCCGTCAGAAGTCCCGACAAAACTTGAAAAATGGCAGAAAATGCATATTTTTAAAAAACTTTTTTTCGCTAAAATGTCGTAAGACGCAAAAAATAAAAAAACTGACTTTTTTCAGCAGCGCAATACTGGTGCTGTAGTTGTAGGAAATGTCTCAAAACCTCATCTGGAGTGCCGACAGAACCTGAAAATGCATATTTTTGGAAAACTTTTTTTCACAAAAATTTCGGAAGGGTGGAACCTTACGCAAAAATGCAAAAATCGCACTTGCTTCAGCAGCACAATACTGGTGCTGTAGTTGTAGGAAATGTCTCAAAACCTCTTTAGGAGTGCCGACAGAACCTGAAAATGGCAGAAAATGCATATTTTTGGAAAACTTTTTTTCGCAAAAATTTCGGAAGGGGGGACCCTTACGCAAAAATTAAAAAAACGGACTTGCTTCAGCAGCGCAATACTGCTGCTGCAGTTGTATGAAATGTCTCAAAACCTCATCAGGAGTGCCGAAAGAACCTGAAAATGGCAGAAAATGCATATTTTTGGAAAACTTTTTTTCGCAAAAATTTCGTCAGGGGGGACACTTACGCAAAATTTCAAAAAACGGACTTTCTTCAGCACTGGTGGTGTAGTTGTAGGAAATGTCTCGAAACCTCTTTAGGAGTGCCGACAGAACCTGAAAATGGCAGAAAATGCATATTTTTGGAAAACTTTTTTTCGCAAAAATTTCGTCAGGGGGGACACTTACGCAAAAATTTAAAAAAGGACTTTCTTCAGCAGCGCAATACTGGTGCTGTAGTTGTAGGAAATGTCTCAAAACCTCTTTAGGAGTGCCGACAAAACCTGAAAATGGCAGAAAATGCATATTTTTGGAAAACTTTTTTCGCAAAAATTTTGAAGGGGCAAAAATAAAAAAAACGGACTTTCTTCAGCAGCGCAATACTGGTGCTGTAGTTGTAGGAAATGTCTCAAAACCTCTTTAGGAGTGCCGACAAAACCTGAAAATGGCAGAAAATGCATATTTTTGGAAAACTTTTTTTCGCAAAAATTTCGTAAGGGGGGACACTTACGCCAAAACTCAAAAAACGCACTTGCTTCAGCATTACAATACTGGTGCTGTAGTTGTCGGAAATGTTTCAAAACCTCATCAGGAGTGCCGACCAAACCCAAAAATGGCAGTAAATATATATTTTGGGAAAACATTTTTTTTTAGCTAAAATTTCGGAAGGGGGGACCCTTACGCAAAAATTAAAAAAACGGACTTGCTTCAGCAGCGCAATACTGCTGCTGCAGTTGTAGGAAATGTCTCAAAACCTCATCAGGAGTGCCGAAAGAACCTGAAAATGGCAGAAAATGCATATTTTTGGAAAACTTTTTTTCGCAAAAATTTCAGAAGGGGGGACCCTTACGCAAAAATTTTAAAAACTGACTTTCTTCAGCAGCGCAATACTGGTGCTGTAGTTGTAGGAAATGTCTCAAAACCTCATCAGGAGTCCCGACAAAACATGAAAATGGCAGAAAATGCATATTTTTGAAAAACTTTTTTTCGCCAAAATGTCGTAAGGGGGCCCTTACGCAAAATTTCAAAAAACGGACTTTCTTCAGCAGCGCAATACTGGTGCTGTAGTTGTAGGAAATGTCTCGAAACCTCTTTAGGAGTGCCGACAGAACCTGAAAATGGCAGAAAATGCATAATTTTGGAAAACTTTTTTTCGCAAAAATTTCGTAAGGGGGGACACTTACGCAAAAATTTAAAAAACGGACTTTCTTCAGCAGCGCAATACTGGTGCTGTAGTTGTAGGAAATGTCTCAAAACCTCATCAGGCGTCCCGACAAAACATGAAAATGGCAGAAAATGCATATTTTTGAAAAACTTTTTTTCGCCAAAATGTCGTAAGGGGGGTCCCTTACGCAAAATTTCAAAAAACGGACTTTCTTCAGCAGCGCAATACTGGTGCTGTAGTTGTAGGAAATGTCTCGAAACCTCTTTAGGAGTGCCGACAGAACCTGAAAATGGCAGAAAATGCATATTTTTGGAAAACTTTTTTTCGCCAAAATTTCGTAAGGGGACCCTTACGCAAAAATTAAAAAAACTGACTTTCTTCAGCAGCGCAATACTGGTGCTGTAGTTGTAGGAAATGTCTCAAAACCTCTTTAGGAGTGCCGACAAAACCTGAAAATGGCAGAAAATGCATATTTTTGGAAAACTTTTTTTCGCAAAAATTTCGTAAGGGGGGACCCTTACGCAAAAATAAAAAAAACAGACTTTCTTCATTAGCGCAATACTGGTGCTGTAGTTGTAGGAAATGTCTCAAAACCTCTTTAGGAGTGCCGACAAAACCTGAAAATGGCAGAAAATGCATATTTTTGGAAAACTTTTTTTCGCAAAAATTTCGGAAGGGGGGACCCTTACGCCAAAACTCAAAAAACGCACTTTCTTCAGCAGCACAATACTGGTGCTGTAGTTGTAGGAAATGTCTCAAAACCTCATCAGGAGTGCCGACCAAACCCAAAAATGGCAGTAAATATATATTTTGGGAAAACATTTTTTTTAGCTAAAATGTCGTAAGGGGGCACCCTTACGCAAAAATTGAAAAAAACGGACTTGCTTCAGCAGCGCAATACTTGTGCTGTAGTTGTAGGAGATGTCTCAAAACGTCGTCAGAAGTCCCGACAAAACTTGAAAAATGGCAGAAAATGCATATTTTTAAAAAACTTTTTTTCGCTAAAATGTCGTAAGACGCAAAAAATAAAAAAACTGACTTTTTTCAGCAGCGCAATACTGGTGCTGTAGTTGTAGGAAATGTCTCAAAACCTCATCTGGAGTGCCGACAGAACCTGAAAATGCATATTTTTGGAAAACTTTTTTTCACAAAAATCTCGGAAGGGTGGACCCTTACGCAAAAATGCAAAAATCGCACTTGCTTCAGCAGCACAATACTGGTGCTGTAGTTGTAGGAAATGTCTCAAAACCTCTTTAGGAGTGCCGACAGAACCTGAAAATGGCAGAAAATGCATATTTTTGGAAAACTTTTTTTCGCAAAAATTTCGGAAGGGGGGACCCTTACGCAAAAATTAAAAAAACGGACTTGCTTCAGCAGCGCAATACTGCTGCTGCAGTTGTATGAAATGTCTCAAAACCTCATCAGGAGTGCCGAAAGAACCTGAAAATGGCAGAAAATGCATATTTTTGGAAAACTTTTTTTCGTAAAAATTTCAGAAGGGGGGACCCTTATGCAAAAATTTTAAAAACGGACTTCCTTCAGCAGCGCAATACTGGTGCTGTAGTTGTAGGAAATGTCTCGAAACCTCTTTAGGAGTGCCGACAGAACCTGAAAATGGCAGAAAATGCATAATTTTGGAAAACTTTTTTTCGCCACAATGTCGTAAGGGGGGTCCCTTACGCAAAATTTCAAAAAACGGACTTTCTTCAGCAGCGCAATACTGGTGCTGTAGTTGTAGGAAATGTCTCGAAACCTCTTTAGGAGTGCCGACAGAACCTGAAAATGGCAGAAAATGCATATTTTTGGAAAACTTTTTTTCGCCAAAATTTCGTAAGGGGACCCTTACGCAAAAATTAAAAAAACTGACTTTCTTCAGCAGCGCAATACTGGTGCTGTAGTTGTAGGAAATGTCTCAAAACCTCTTTAGGAGTGCCGACAAAACCTGAAAATGGCAGAAAATGCATATTTTTGGAAAACTTTTTTTCGCAAAAATTTCGTAAGGGGGGACCCTTACGCAAAAATAAAAAAAACAGACTTTCTTCATTAGCGCAATACTGGTGCTGTAGTTGTAGGAAATGTCTCAAAACCTCTTTAGGAGTGCCGACAAAACCTGAAAATGGCAGAAAATGCATATTTTTGGAAAACTTTTTTTCGCAAAAATTTCGGAAGGGGGGACCCTTACGCCAAAACTCAAAAAACGCACTTTCTTCAGCAGCACAATACTGGTGCTGTAGTTGTAGGAAATGTCTCAAAACCTCATCAGGAGTGCCGACCAAACCCAAAAATGGCAGTAAATATATATTTTGGGAAAACATTTTTTTTAGCTAAAATGTCGTAAGGGGGCACCCTTACGCAAAAATTGAAAAAAACGGACTTGCTTCAGCAGCGCAATACTTGTGCTGTAGTTGTAGGAGATGTCTCAAAACGTCGTCAGAAGTCCCGACAAAACTTGAAAAATGGCAGAAAATGCATATTTTTAAAAAACTTTTTTTCGCTAAAATGTCGTAAGACGCAAAAAATAAAAAAACTGACTTTTTTCAGCAGCGCAATACTGGTGCTGTAGTTGTAGGAAATGTCTCAAAACCTCATCTGGAGTGCCGACAGAACCTGAAAATGCATATTTTTGGAAAACTTTTTTTCACAAAAATCTCGGAAGGGTGGACCCTTACGCAAAAATGCAAAAATCGCACTTGCTTCAGCAGCACAATACTGGTGCTGTAGTTGTAGGAAATGTCTCAAAACCTCTTTAGGAGTGCCGACAGAACCTGAAAATGGCAGAAAATGCATATTTTTGGAAAACTTTTTTTCGCAAAAATTTCGGAAGGGGGGACCCTTACGCAAAAATTAAAAAAACGGACTTGCTTCAGCAGCGCAATACTGCTGCTGCAGTTGTATGAAATGTCTCAAAACCTCATCAGGAGTGCCGAAAGAACCTGAAAATGGCAGAAAATGCATATTTTTGGAAAACTTTTTTTCGCAAAAATTTCAGAAGGGGGGACCCTTATGCAAAAATTTTAAAAACGGACTTCCTTCAGCAGCGCAATACTCGTGCTGTAGTTGTAGGAAATGTCTCGAAACCTCTTTAGGAGTGCCGACAGAACCTGAAAATGGCAGAAAATGCATAATTTTGGAAAACTTTTTTTCGCAAAAATTTCGTAAGGGGGGACACTTACGCAAAAATTTAAAAAACGGACTTTCTTCAGCAGCGCAATACTGGTGCTGTAGTTGTAGGAAATGTCTCAAAACCTCATCAGGCGTCCCGACAAAACATGAAAATGGCAGAAAATGCATATTTTTGAAAAACTTTTTTTCGCCAAAATGTCGTAAGGGGGGTCCCTTACGCAAAATTTCAAAAAACTGACTTTCTTCAGCAGCGCAATACTGGTGCTGTAGTTGTAGGAAATGTCTCGAAACCTCTTTAGGAGTGCCGACAGAACCTGAAAATGGCAGAAAATGCATATTTTTGGAAAACTTTTTTTCGCCAAAATTTCGTAAGGGGACCCTTACGCAAAAATTAAAAAAACTGACTTTCTTCAGCAGCGCAATACTGGTGCTGTAGTTGTAGGAAATGTCTCAAAACCTCTTTAGGAGTGCCGACAAAACCTGAAAATGGCAGAAAATGCATATTTTTGGAAAACTTTTTTTCGCAAAAATTTCGGAAGGGGGGACCCTTACGCCAAAACTCAAAAAACGCACTTTCTTCAGCAGCACAATACTGGTGCTGTAGTTGTAGGAAATGTCTCAAAACCTCATCAGGAGTGCCGACCAAACCCAAAAATGGCAGTAAATATATATTTTGGGAAAACATTTTTTTTAGCTAAAATGTCGTAAGGGGGCACCCTTACGCAAAAATTGAAAAAAACGGACTTGCTTCAGCAGCGCAATACTTGTGCTGTAGTTGTAGGAGATGTCTCAAAACGTCGTCAGAAGTCCCGACAAAACTTGAAAAATGGCAGAAAATGCATATTTTTAAAAAACTTTTTTTCGCTAAAATGTCGTAAGACGCAAAAAATAAAAAAACTGACTTTTTTCAGCAGCGCAATACTGGTGCTGTAGTTGTAGGAAATGTCTCAAAACCTCATCTGGAGTGCCGACAGAACCTGAAAATGCATATTTTTGGAAAACTTTTTTTCACAAAAATCTCGGAAGGGTGGACCCTTACGCAAAAATGCAAAAATCGCACTTGCTTCAGCAGCACAATACTGGTGCTGTAGTTGTAGGAAATGTCTCAAAACCTCTTTAGGAGTGCCGACAGAACCTGAAAATGGCAGAAAATGCATATTTTTGGAAAACTTTTTTTCGCAAAAATTTCGGAAGGGGGGACCCTTACGCAAAAATTAAAAAAACGGACTTGCTTCAGCAGCGCAATACTGCTGCTGCAGTTGTATGAAATGTCTCAAAACCTCATCAGGAGTGCCGAAAGAACCTGAAAATGGCAGAAAATGCATATTTTTGGAAAACTTTTTTTCGCAAAAATTTCAGAAGGGGGGACCCTTATGCAAAAATTTTAAAAACGGACTTCCTTCAGCAGCGCAATACTGGTGCTGTAGTTGTAGGAAATGTCTCAAAACCTCATCAGGAGTCCCGACAAAACATGAAAATGGCAGAAAATGCATATTTTTGAAAAACTTTTTTTCGCCAAAATGTCGGAAGGGGGGACCCTTACGCAAAATTTCAAAAAACGGACTTTCTTCAGCAGCGCAATACTGGTGCTGTAGTTGTAGGAAATGTCTCGAAACCTCTTTAGGAGTGCCGACAGAACTTGAAAATGGCAGAAAATGCATATTTTTGGAAAACTTTTTTTCGCAAAAATTTCGTAAGGGGGGACACTTACGCAAAAATTAAAAAAAGGACTTTCTTCAGCAGCGCAATACTGGTGCTGTAGTTGTAGGAAATGTCTCAAAACCTCTTTAGGAGTGCCGACAAAACCTGAAAATGGCAGAAAATGCATATTTTTGGAAAACTTTTTTCGCAAAAATTTCGTAAGGGGCAAAAATAAAAAAAACGGACTTTCTTCAGCAGCGCAATACTGGTGCTGTAGTTGTAGGAAATGTCTCAAAACCTCTTTAGGAGTGCCGACAAAACCTGAAAATGGCAGAAAATGCATATTTTTGGAAAACTTTTTTTCGCAAAAATTTCGTAAGGGGGGACACTTACGCCAAAACTCAAAAAACGCACTTGCTTCAGCATTACAATACTGGTGCTGTAGTTGTAGGAAATGTTTCAAAACCTCATCAGGAGTGCCGACCAAACCCAAAAATGGCAGTAAATATATATTTTGGGAAAACATTTTTTTTTAGCTAAAATTTCGGAAGGGGGGACCCTTACGCAAAAATTAAAAAAACGGACTTGCTTCAGCAGCGCAATACTGCTGCTGCAGTTGTAGGAAATGTCTAAAAACCTCATCAGGAGTGCCGAAAGAACCTGAAAATGGCAGAAAATGTATATTTTTGGAAAACTTTTTTTCGCAAAAATTTCAGAAGGGGGGACCCTTACGCAAAAATTTTAAAAACTGACTTTCTTCAGCAGCACAATACTGGTGCTCTAGTTGTAGGAAATGTCTCAAAACCTCATCAGGAGTCCCGACAAAACATGAAAATGGCAGAAAATGCATATTTTTGAAAAACTTTTTTTCGCCAAAATGTCGTAAGGGGGGACCCTTACGCAAAAATTAAAAAAACGGACTTTCTTCAGCAGCGCAATACTGGTGCTGTAGTTGTAGGAAATGTCTCAAAACCTCTTTAGGAGTGCCGACAAAACCTGAAAATGGCAGAAAATGCATATTTTTGGAAAACTTTTTTTCGCAAAAATTTCGGAAGGGGGGACCCTTACGCCAAAACTCAAAAAACGCACTTGCTTCAGCAGCACAATACTGGTGCTGTAGTTGTAGGAAATGTCTCAAAACCTCATCAGGCGTCCCGACAAAACATGAAAATGGCAGAAAATGCATATTTTTGAAAAACTTTTTTTCGCCAAAATGTCGTAAGGGGGGTCCCTTACGCAAAATTTCAAAAAACGGACTTTCTTCAGCAGCGCAATACTGGTGCTGTAGTTGTAGGAAATGTCTCGAAACCTCTTTAGGAGTGCCGACAGAACCTGAAAATGGCAGAAAATGCATATTTTTGGAAAACTTTTTTTCGCCAAAATTTCGTAAGGGGACCCTTACGCAAAAATTAAAAAAACTGACTTTCTTCAGCAGCGCAATACTGGTGCTGTAGTTGTAGGAAATGTCTCAAAACCTCTTTAGGAGTGCCGACAAAACCTGAAAATGGCAGAAAATGCATATTTTTGGAAAACTTTTTTTCGCAAAAATTTCGTAAGGGGGGACCCTTACGCAAAAATAAAAAAAACAGACTTTCTTCATTAGCGCAATACTGGTGCTGTAGTTGTAGGAAATGTCTCAAAACCTCTTTAGGAGTGCCGACAAAACCTGAAAATGGCAGAAAATGCATATTTTTGGAAAACTTTTTTTCGCAAAAATTTCGGAAGGGGGGACCCTTACGCCAAAACTCAAAAAACGCACTTTCTTCAGCAGCACAATACTGGTGCTGTAGTTGTAGGAAATGTCTCAAAACCTCATCAGGAGTGCCGACCAAACCCAAAAATGGCAGTAAATATATATTTTGGGAAAACATTTTTTTTAGCTAAAATGTCGTAAGGGGGCACCCTTACGCAAAAATTGAAAAAAAACGGACTTGCTTCAGCAGCGCAATACTTGTGCTGTAGTTGTAGGAGATGTCTCAAAACGTCGTCAGAAGTCCCGACAAAACTTGAAAAATGGCAGAAAATGCATATTTTTAAAAAACTTTTTTTCGCTAAAATGTCGTAAGACGCAAAAAATAAAAAAACTGACTTTTTTCAGCAGCGCAATACTGGTGCTGTAGTTGTAGGAAATGTCTCAAAACCTCATCTGGAGTGCCGACAGAACCTGAAAATGCATATTTTTGGAAAACTTTTTTTCACAAAAATCTCGGAAGGGTGGACCCTTACGCAAAAATGCAAAAATCGCACTTGCTTCAGCAGCACAATACTGGTGCTGTAGTTGTAGGAAATGTCTCAAAACCTCTTTAGGAGTGCCGACAGAACCTGAAAATGGCAGAAAATGCATATTTTTGGAAAACTTTTTTTCGCAAAAATTTCGGAAGGGGGGACCCTTACGCAAAAATTAAAAAAACGGACTTGCTTCAGCAGCGCAATACTGCTGCTGCAGTTGTATGAAATGTCTCAAAACATCATCAGGAGTGCCGAAAGAACCTGAAAATGGCAGAAAATGCATATTTTTGGAAAACTTTTTTTTGCAAAAATTTCAGAAGGGGGGACCCTTATGCAAAAATTTTAAAAACGGACTTCCTTCAGCAGCGCAATACTGGTGCTGTAGTTGTAGGAAATGTCTCAAAACCTCATCAGGAGTCCCGACAAAACATGAAAATGGCAGAAAATGCATATTTTTGAAAAACTTTTTTTCGCCAAAATGTCGGAAGGGGGGACCCTTACGCAAAATTTCAAAAAACGGACTTTCTTCAGCAGCGCAATACTGGTGCTGTAGTTGTAGGAAATGTCTCGAAACCTCTTTAGGAGTGCCGACAGAACTTGAAAATGGCAGAAAATGCATATTTTTGGAAAACTTTTTTTCGCAAAAATTTCGTAAGGGGGGACACTTACGCAAAAATTAAAAAAAGGACTTTCTTCAGCAGCGCAATACTGGTGCTGTAGTTGTAGGAAATGTCTCAAAACCTCTTTAGGAGTGCCGACAAAACCTGAAAATGGCAGAAAATGCATATTTTTGGAAAACTTTTTTCGCAAAAATTTCGTAAGGGGCAAAAATAAAAAAAACGGACTTTCTTCAGCAGCGCAATACTGGTGCTGTAGTTGTAGGAAATGTCTCAAAACCTCTTTAGGAGTGCCGACAAAACCTGAAAATGGCAGAAAATGCATATTTTTGGAAAACTTTTTTTCGCAAAAATTTCGTAAGGGGGGACACTTACGCCAAAACTCAAAAAACGCACTTGCTTCAGCATTACAATACTGGTGCTGTAGTTGTAGGAAATGTTTCAAAACCTCATCAGGAGTGCCGACCAAACCCAAAAATGGCAGTAAATATATATTTTGGGAAAACATTTTTTTTTAGCTAAAATTTCGGAAGGGGGGACCCTTACGCAAAAATTAAAAAAACGGACTTGCTTCAGCAGCGCAATACTGCTGCTGCAGTTGTAGGAAATGTCTAAAAACCTCATCAGGAGTGCCGAAAGAACCTGAAAATGGCAGAAAATGTATATTTTTGGAAAACTTTTTTTCGCAAAAATTTCAGAAGGGGGGACCCTTACGCAAAAATTTTAAAAACTGACTTTCTTCAGCAGCACAATACTGGTGCTCTAGTTGTAGGAAATGTCTCAAAACCTCATCAGGAGTCCCGACAAAACATGAAAATGGCAGAAAATGCATATTTTTGAAAAACTTTTTTTCGCCAAAATGTCGTAAGGGGGGACCCTTACGCAAAAATTAAAAAAACGGACTTTCTTCAGCAGCGCAACACTGGTGCTGTAGTTGTAGGAAATGTCTCAAAACCTCTTTAGGAGTGCCGACAAAACCTGAAAATGGCAGAAAATGCATATTTTTGGAAAACTTTTTTTCGCAAAAATTTCGGAAGGGGGGACACTTACGCCAAAACTCAAAAAACGCACTTGCTTCAGCAGCACAATACTGGTGCTGTAGTTGTAGGAAATGTCTCAAAACCTCATCAGGCGTCCCGACAAAACATGAAAATGGCAGAAAATGCATATTTTTGAAAAACTTTTTTTCGCCAAAATGTCGTAAGGGGGGTCCCTTACGCAAAATTTCAAAAAACGGACTTGCTTCAGCAGCGCAATACTGCTGCTGCAGTTGTAGGAAATGTCTCAAAACCTCATCAGGAGTGCCGAAAGAACCTGAAAATGGCAGAAAATGCATATTTTTGGAAAACTTTTTTTCGCAAAAATTTCAGAAGGAGGGACCCTTACGCAAAAATTTTAAAAACTGACTTTCTTCAGCAGCGCAATACTGGTGCTGTAGTTGTAGGAAATGTCTCAAAACCTCATCAGGAGTCCCGACAAAACATGAAAATGGCAGAAAATGCATATTTTTGAAAAACTTTTTTTCGCCAAAATGTCGTAAGGGGGCCCTTACGCAAAATTTCAAAAAACGGACTTTCTTCAGCAGCGCAATACTGGTGCTGTAGTTGTAGGAAATGTCTCGAAACCTCTTTAGGAGTGCCGACAGAACCTGAAAATGGCAGAAAATGCATAATTTTGGAAAACTTTTTTTCGCAAAAATTTCGTAAGGGGGGACACTTACGCAAAAATTTAAAAAACGGACTTTCTTCAGCAGCGCAATACTGGTGCTGTAGTTGTAGGAAATGTCTCAAAACCTCTTTAGGAGTGCCGACAAAACCTGAAAATAGCAGAAAATGCATATTTTTGGAAAACTTTTTTTCGCAAAAATTTTGTAAGGGGCAAAATTTCAAAAAACGGCCTTTCTTCAGCAGCGCAATACTGGTGCTGTAGTTGTAGGAAATGTCTCAAAACCTCTTTAGGAGTGCCGACAGAACCTGAAAATGGCAGAAAATGCATATTTTTGGAAAACTTTTTTTCGCAAAAATTTCGGAAGGGGGGACCCTTACGCAAAAATTAAAAAAACGGACTTGCTTCAGCAGCGCAATACTGCTGCTGCAGTTGTATGAAATGTCTCAAAACATCATCAGGAGTGCCGAAAGAACCTGAAAATGGCAGAAAATGCATATTTTTGGAAAACTTTTTTTTGCAAAAATTTCAGAAGGGGGGACCCTTATGCAAAAATTTTAAAAACGGACTTCCTTCAGCAGCGCAATACTGGTGCTGTAGTTGTAGGAAATGTCTCAAAACCTCATCAGGAGTCCCGACAAAACATGAAAATGGCAGAAAATGCATATTTTTGAAAAACTTTTTTTCGCCAAAATGTCGGAAGGGGGGACCCTTACGCAAAATTTCAAAAAACGGACTTTCTTCAGCAGCGCAATACTGGTGCTGTAGTTGTAGGAAATGTCTCGAAACCTCTTTAGGAGTGCCGACAGAACTTGAAAATGGCAGAAAATGCATATTTTTGGAAAACTTTTTTTCGCAAAAATTTCGTAAGGGGGGACACTTACGCAAAAATTAAAAAAAGGACTTTCTTCAGCAGCGCAATACTGGTGCTGTAGTTGTAGGAAATGTCTCAAAACCTCTTTAGGAGTGCCGACAAAACCTGAAAATGGCAGAAAATGCATATTTTTGGAAAACTTTTTTCGCAAAAATTTCGTAAGGGGCAAAAATAAAAAAAACGGACTTTCTTCAGCAGCGCAATACTGGTGCTGTAGTTGTAGGAAATGTCTCAAAACCTCTTTAGGAGTGCCGACAAAACCTGAAAATGGCAGAAAATGCATATTTTTGGAAAACTTTTTTTCGCAAAAATTTCGTAAGGGGGGACACTTACGCCAAAACTCAAAAAACGCACTTGCTTCAGCATTACAATACTGGTGCTGTAGTTGTAGGAAATGTTTCAAAACCTCATCAGGAGTGCCGACCAAACCCAAAAATGGCAGTAAATATATATTTTGGGAAAACATTTTTTTTTAGCTAAAATTTCGGAAGGGGGGACCCTTACGCAAAAATTAAAAAAACGGACTTGCTTCAGCAGCGCAATACTGCTGCTGCAGTTGTAGGAAATGTCTAAAAACCTCATCAGGAGTGCCGAAAGAACCTGAAAATGGCAGAAAATGTATATTTTTGGAAAACTTTTTTTCGCAAAAATTTCAGAAGGGGGGACCCTTACGCAAAAATTTTAAAAACTGACTTTCTTCAGCAGCACAATACTGGTGCTCTAGTTGTAGGAAATGTCTCAAAACCTCATCAGGAGTCCCGACAAAACATGAAAATGGCAGAAAATGCATATTTTTGAAAAACTTTTTTTCGCCAAAATGTCGTAAGGGGGGACCCTTACGCAAAAATTAAAAAAACGGACTTTCTTCAGCAGCGCAACACTGGTGCTGTAGTTGTAGGAAATGTCTCAAAACCTCTTTAGGAGTGCCGACAAAACCTGAAAATGGCAGAAAATGCATATTTTTGGAAAACTTTTTTTCGCAAAAATTTCGGAAGGGGGGACCCTTACGCCAAAACTCAAAAAACGCACTTGCTTCAGCAGCACAATACTGGTGCTGTAGTTGTAGGAAATGTCTCAAAACCTCATCAGGCGTCCCGACAAAACATGAAAATGGCAGAAAATGCATATTTTTGAAAAACTTTTTTTCGCCAAAATGTCGTAAGGGGGGTCCCTTACGCAAAATTTCAAAAAACGGACTTTCTTCAGCAGCGCAATACTGGTGCTGTAGTTGTAGGAAATGTCTCGAAACCTCTTTAGGAGTGCCGACAGAACCTGAAAATGGCAGAAAATGCATATTTTTGGAAAACTTTTTTTCGCCAAAATTTCGTAAGGGGACCCTTACGCAAAAATTAAAAAAACTGACTTTCTTCAGCAGCGCAATACTGGTGCTGTAGTTGTAGGAAATGTCTCAAAACCTCTTTAGGAGTGCCGACAAAACCTGAAAATGGCAGAAAATGCATATTTTTGGAAAACTTTTTTTCGCCAAAATTTCGTAAGGGGACCCTTACGCCAAAACTCAAAAAACGCACTTGCTTCAGCAGCACAATACTGGTGCTGTAGTTGTAGGAAATGTCTCAAAACCTCATCAGGAGTGCCGACCAAACCCAAAAATGGCAGTACATATATATTTTGGGAAAACATTTTTTTTTAGCTAAAATTTCGGAAGGGGGGACCCTTACGCAAAAATTAAAAAAACGGACTTGCTTCAGCAGCGCAATACTGCTGCTGCAGTTGTAGGAAATGTCTCAAAACCTCATCAGGAGTGCCGAAAGAACCTGAAAATGGCAGAAAATGCATATTTTTGGAAAACTTTTTTTCGCAAAAATTTCAGAAGGAGGGACCCTTACGCAAAAATTTTAAAAACTGACTTTCTTCAGCAGCGCAATACTGGTGCTGTAGTTGTAGGAAATGTCTCAAAACCTCATCAGGAGTCCCGACAAAACATGAAAATGGCAGAAAATGCATATTTTTGAAAAACTTTTTTTCGCCAAAATGTCGTAAGGGGGCCCTTACGCAAAATTTCAAAAAACGGACTTTCTTCAGCAGCGCAATACTGGTGCTGTAGTTGTAGGAAATGTCTCGAAACCTCTTTAGGAGTGCCGACAGAACCTGAAAATGGCAGAAAATGCATAATTTTGGAAAACTTTTTTTCGCAAAAATTTCGTAAGGGGGGACACTTACGCAAAAATTTAAAAAACGGACTTTCTTCAGCAGCGCAATACTGGTGCTGTAGTTGTAGGAAATGTCTCAAAACCTCTTTAGGAGTGCCGACAAAACCTGAAAATAGCAGAAAATGCATATTTTTGGAAAACTTTTTTTCGCAAAAATTTTGTAAGGGGCAAAATTTCAAAAAACGGCCTTTCTTCAGCAGCGCAATACTGGTGCTGTAGTTGTAGGAAATGTCTCAAAACCTCTTTAGGAGTGCCGACAAAACCTGAAAATGGCAGAAAATGCATATTTTTGGAAAACTTTTTTTCGCAAAAATTTCGGAAGGGGGGACCCTTACGCCAAAACTCAAAAAACGCACTTGCTTCAGCAGCACAATACTGGTGCTGTAGTTGTAGGAAATGTCTCAAAACCTCATCAGGAGTGCCGACCAAACCCAAAAATGGCAGTAAATATATATTTTGGGAAAACATTTTTTTTAGCTAAAATGTCGTAAGGGGGCACCCTTACGCAAAAATTCAAAAAACGGACTTGCTTCAGCAGCGCAATACTTGTGCTGTATTTGTAGGAGATGTCTCAAAACGTCGTCAGAAGTCCCGACAAAACTTGAAAAATGGCAGAAAATGCATATTTTTGGAAAACTTTTTTTCGCAAAAATTTCGGAACGGGGGACCCTTACGCAAAAATTAAAAAAACGGACTTGCTTCAGCAGCGCAATACTGCTGCTGCAGTTGTAGGAAATGTCTCAAAACCTCATCAGGAGTGCCGAAAGAACCTGAAAATGGCAGAAAATGCATATTTTTGGAAAACTTTTTTTCGCAAAAATTTCAGAAGGGGGGACCCTTACGCAAAAATTTTAAAAACTGACTTTTTTCAGCAGCGCAATACTTGGACTGTAGTTGTAGGAAATGTCTCAAAACCTCATCAGGAGTCCCGACAAAACATGAAAATGGCAGAAAATGCATATTTTTGAAAAACTTTTTTTCGCCAAAATGTCGTAAGGGGGGACCCTTACGCAAAAATTTCAAAAAACGGACTTTCTTCAGCAGCGCAATACTGGTGCTGTAGTTGTAGGAAATGTCTCAAAACCTCTTTAGGAGTGCCGACAAAACCTGAAAATGGCAGAAAATGCATATTTTTGGAAAACTTTTTTTTCGCAAAAATTTCGTAAGGGGGGACCCTTACGCAAAAATTAAAAAAACTGACTTTCTTCAGCAGCGCAATACTGGTGCTGTAGTTGTAGGAAATGTCTCAAAACCTCTTTAGGAGTGCCGACAAAACCTGAAAATGGCAGAAAATGCATATTTTTGGAAAACTTTTTTTCGCAAAAATTTCGGGAGGGGGGACCCTTACGCCAAAACTCAAAAAAAGGCACTTGCTTCAGCAGCACAATACTGGTGCTGTAGTTGTAGGAAATGTCTCAAAACCTCATCAGGAGTGCCGACCAAACCCAAAAATGGCAGTAAATATATATTTTGGGAAAACATTTTTTTTTAGCTAAAATTTCGGAAGGGGGGGACCCTTACGCAAAAATTAAAAAAACGGACTTGCTTCAGCAGCGCAATACTGCTGCTGCAATTGTAGGAAATGTCTCAAAACCTCATCAGGAGTGCCGAAAGAACCTGAAAATGGCAGAAAATGCATATTTTTGGAAAACTTTTTTTCGCAAAAATTTCAGAAGGGGGGACCCTTACGCAAAAATTTTAAAAACTGACTTTTTTCAGCAGCGCAATACTTGGACTGTAGTTGTAGGAAATGTCTCAAAACCTCATCAGGAGTCCCGACAAAACATGAAAATGGCAGAAAATGCATATTCTTGAAAAACTTTTTTTCGCCAAAATGTCGTAAGGGGGGACACTTACGCAAAAATTAAAAAAACGGACTTGCTTCAGCAGCGCAATACTGCTGGTGCAGTTGTATGAAATGTCTCAAAACCTCATCAGGAGTGCCGAAAGAACCTGAAAATGGCAGAAAATGCATATTTTTGGAAAACTTTTTTTCGCAAAAATTTCAGAAGGGGGGACCCTTACGCAAAAATTAAAAAACGGACTTGCTTCAGCTGCACAATTCTGTTGCTTAAGTTGTAGGAAATGTCTCAAAATCACATCATGAGTGCTTACAAAACCTGAAAATGGCAGAAAATTCATATTTTTGGAAATATTTTTTTTGCAAAAATTTCGTAAGGGGGGACCCTTACGCAAAAATTTCAAAAACGGACTTTCTTCAGCAGCGCAATACTGGTGCTGTAGTTGTAGGAAATGTCTCAAAACCTCATCAGGAGTCCCGACAAAATATGAAAATGGCAGAAAATGCATAATTTTGAAAAACTTTTTTTTGCCAAAATGTCATAAGTGGGGGGGCCCTTACGCAAAATTTCAAAAAACGGACTTGCTTCAGCTGCACAATACTGTTGCTTAAGTTGTACGAAATGTCTCAAAATCACATCATGAGTGCTGACAAAACCTGAAAATGGCAGAAAATTCATATTTTTGGAAAACTTTTTTTTGCAAAAATTTCGTAAGGGGGGACCCTTACGCAAAACTTCAAAAAACGGACTTTCTTCAGCAGCGCAATACTGGTGCTGTAGTTGTAGGAAATGTCTCAAAACCTCTTTAGGAGTGCCGACAAAACCTGAAAATGGCAGAAAATGCATATTTTTGGAAAACTTTTTTTCGCAAAAATTTCGTAAGGGGGGACCCTTACGCAAAAATAAAAAAAACACACTTGCTTCAGCAGCACAATACTGGTGCTGTAGTTGTAGGAAATGTCTCAAAACCTCTTTAGGAGTGCCGACAAAACCTGAAAATGGCAGAAAATGCATATTTTTGGAAAACTTTTTTTCGCAAAAATTTCGGAAGGGGGGACCCTTACGCAAAAATTAAAAAAACGGACTTGCTTCAGCAGCGCAATACTGCTGCTGCAGTTGTATGAAATGTCTCAAAACCTCATCAGGAGTGCCGAAAGAACCTGAAAATGGCAGAAAATGCATATTTTTGGAAAACTTTTTTTCGCAAAAATTTCAGAAGGGGGGACCCTTACTCAAAAATTTAAAAAACGGACTTGCTTCAGCTGCACAATACTGTTGCTTAAGTTGTAGGAAATGTCTCAAAATCACATCATGAGTGCTTACAAAACCTGAAAATGGCAGAAAATTCATACTTTTGGAAATATTTTTTTTGCAAAAATTTCATAAGGGGGGACCCTTACGCAAAAATTTCAAAAACTGACTTTCTTCAGCAGCGCAATACTGGTGCTGTAGTTGTAGGAAATGTCTCAAAACCTCATCAGGAGTCCCGACAAAATATGAAAATGGCAGAAAATGCATAATTTTGAAAAACTTTTTCTCGCCAAAATGTCGTAAGTGGGGGGGCCCTTACGCAAAATTTCAAAAAACGGACTTGCTTCAGCTGCACAATACTGTTGCTTAAGTTGTACGAAATGTCTCAAAATCACATCATGAGTGCTGACAAAACCTGAAAATGGCAGAAAATTCATATTTTTGGAAAACTTTTTTTTTGCAAAAATTTCGTAAGGGGGGACCCTTACGCAAAAATTCAAAAAACTGACTTTCTTCAGCAGCGCAATACTGGTGCTGTATTTGTAGGAAATGTCTCAAAACCTCATCAGGAGTGCCGACCAAACCCAAAAATGGCAGATAATGTATATTTTGGGAAAACAATTTTTTTCGCTAAAATTTCGTAAGGGGGGGGACCCTTACGCAAAAATTCAAAAAACGGACTTGCTTCAGCAGCGCAATACTTGTGCTGTATTTGTAGATGTCTCAAAACGTCATCAGAAGTCCCGATAAAACCCGGAAAATGGCAGAAAATGCATATTTTTGAAAAACTTTTTCTCGCTTAAATGTCATAAGGGGGGGGGGCCCTTACGCAAAAATTCAAAAAACAGACTTGCTTCAGCAGCGCAATACTGCTGCTATAGTTGTAGGAAATGTCTCAAAACCTCATCAGGAGTCCCGACAAAACCTGAAAATGGCAGAAAATGCATATTTTTGAAAAACTTTTTTTCGCTAAAATGTCGTAAGGCGGGACACTTACTAAAAATTCAAAAAACGGACTTGCTTCAGCTGCACAATATTGTTGCTTAAGTTGTAGGAAATGTCTCAAAATCACATCATGAGTGCTGACAAAACCTGAAAATGGCAGAAAATTCATATTTTTGGAAAACCTTTTTTCGCAAAAATCTCGTAAGGGAGGACCCTTACGCAAAAATAAAAAAAACGGACTTTCTTCAGCAGCGCAATACTGGTGCTATAGTTGTAGGAAATGTCTCGAAACCTCTTCAGGAGTGCCGACAGAACCTGAAAATGGCAGGAAATGCATATTTTTGGAAAACCTTTTTTTTAGCTAAAATGTCGTAAGGGGGGACCCTTACGCAAAAATTCAAAAAACGGACTTGCTTCAGCTGCACAATACTGGTTCTTAAGTTGTAGGAAATGTCTCAAAATAACATCAGGAGTGCTGTCAAAACCTGAAAATGGCAGAAATTGCATATTTATGGAAAACTTTTTTTCGCAAAAATTTCGTAAGGGGGGACCTTACGCAAAAATTTAAAAAACGCACTTGCTTCAGCAGCACAATAGTGGTGCTGTAGTTGTAGGAAATGTCTCAAAACCTCTTTAGGAGTGCCGACAAAACCCGAAAATGGCAGAAAATGCATATTTTTTGGAAAACTTTTTTTCGCTAAAATGTAGGGGGGACCTTCACGCAAAAATTAAAAAAAAAGGACTTGCTACAGCAGGATGATATTGGTGCTGTAGTTTTAGGAGATATCTTAAAACATCACCAGGAGTCCCGATAAAACCTGAAAATGGAAGAAAATGCATATTTCATGGGAAAAAAATATTCGCTAAAATGTTATAAGGGGGACCCTTACACAAAATTAAAAATAAAAAAGGACTTGTTTCAGCAGCACAATACTGTATATACTTGCAGTGTATATAAAACATATTTCATTTTGTTATGAATTTGTCTGCTTCTACATTATATATATACTGTGTATATTGAACATATTACTAGGGATTTAAGGCTATATAAATAAACATTGATTGATTGATTGATTGATTGATGTTACATATTTTTATGAAGGCGTCTGTTACATTATACATATACTTTCAGTGTGTATATAACATATATTACATATACTTTCAGTGTGTTTGTAAGATATATTACATATTGTTATGAAGTTGTGTTACTACATTATATGTATATATATATATATCTATATATATATCTATATATATATATATATAGATATATATATATATATATATACTTGCTGTGTGTATATAAAACATACTACATATTGTTCCGAAGGTGTTTATTACTACATTACATATATATCTAGTGTGTATATTACACATTGTTATGAAATATATCTTTTTCATTATTTATGTACTTGGAGTGTGTATGTAAAACATATTACATATTGTTATGAAGGTGTCTGTTACTACATTATATATATACTTGCAGTGTGTATATAAGACATATTGTTATGAAGTTGTGTTTATACATTATATACATACTTGCAGTGTGTATATACAACATATTACATTTTGTTATGACGATGTCTGTTACTACATTATGTTCTTACAGTGTGTTTATACAACATGAAATATTGTTATGAAGGTGTCTGTTACTACATTATATGTATATTTGCAGTCTGTATATAAAAGGTTGGAGGGTTTTGAAGTTGTTTTAAAGACTTTGAAAGCTACAACGTTGACTTTCATTAGCCGCATCTTAAAAACGATTTTTATCCACAAAAAAAAAGGCGTGTGTTCTCGTCTCTCATCATGATTGTGAACCATGGGCAACATTCCAATAAAAGTGCAGTTCCCCTTTGGGGAAAACATTACACACACTAAAAATATTAGATTCTCTTTTAACCAGATTATTAGATATGTCCAAAACATTGAGTACGCCCAAAATATTAGGTCGGGCTGTGGTCAAACTATTAGGAACAACCAAAATATTAGGCACACCCAAAACATTAGGTGCTTGCGCTCAAAATACTGGGTATGCCCAAAATACTAGGTATGCCCTTGGTCAAAATATTCGGTTCTTTTTTAGCCAGATTAGGTGTGTCCAAAGCATTAAGTATGCCCAAAATATTAGGTTCGCCTGTGGTCTAAATATTAGGTAGAACTCAAGTATTAGGTTCTCTTTGTCAGATTACATATGTCCAAAACATTAGGTACGCCCCAAATATTAGGTTCTCTTATAGAAAGATTATTAGGTATGTCCAAAACACTAGGTTTGCCCAAAATATTAAGTAGGCCTGTGGTCAAACAATTAGGAACACCCAAAATATGAAGTTATCCTTAAATCAAACTTTTAGGAACACCCAAAACATTAGGTATTGATTGATTGAAACTTTAATTAGTAGATTGCACAGTTCAGTACATATTCCCTGCGATGAGGTGGCGACTTGCCCGGGGTCTACGTTGCCTTCCGCCCGATTGTAGCTGAGATAGGCACCAGCGCCCCCCACGACCCTAAAGGGAATAAGCGGTGGAAAATGGATGGATGGAGTACATATTCCGTACAATTGACCACTAAATGGTAACACCCAAATACGTTTTTCAACTTGTTTAAGTCGGGGTCCATGTTAATCAATTCATGGTATCTTTGGTCAATATACTGGGTATGCCCCAAAAAATGTATGCCCGTAGTCAAAATATTAGCCAGACTTTTAAGTATGCCTAAAATATTAGGTATGCCTGTGTTCTAACTATTAGGTATGTGTGGTCAAAATACTAGGTATGAGCGAAACATTAGGTACGCCTCTGGTCAAATTTTTAGGTACACCCAAAATATTAGGTTTTCTTTTAGCCAGATTATTAGGTATGCCCAAAACATTAGGTACACCTGTGGTCAACATGTTAGGAACACCCAAACGAATGATCCTTTAGTCAAAATAGTAGGTCATCAAAATACTGGGTTTGGCCAAAATATAAGTTACGCCTGTGGTTAAAACTGGTTATATTTTAGCCTGATTAGTTATACTCAAAATATTAGATACACCTGTGGTCCAAATACAAATACACCCAAAATATTAACTTATCCTTTAGTCAAAATATTAGGCACACCCAAAACATTACGTAGTCGTTATACTCTTTTAAAGGCCTACTGAAACCCACTACTACCCACCATGCTGTCTGATAGTTTATATGTCAATGATGAAATATTAACATTGCAACACATTCCAATACGGCCTTTTTAGTTTACTAAATTGCAATTTTAATTTTCGCGCGAGTTATCCTGCTGAAAATATTACGGTATGACGCTTATGTTGACGCGTGCTTGTGACGTTATTGGTTGTAGCGGACATTTTATCCCAGTACCACTCACGGCTATTAGTTGTCCGATTTACTCGAATAATTACACAGTATTCTGGACATCTGTGTTGCTGAATATTTTGCAATTTGTTCAATTAATAATGGATACTACAAAGAAGAATGTATTTGGTGGAAAGCGGTGTATTTCGGCCGGCTGTAGCAACACAAACACAGCCGGTGTGTCTTTGTTTGTTGTGAAGCTTTACTATGGAACAGAGCGGTGAAGCAAACATGTTTCTCTACCACATGTCAACCGGCATGTTTCGGTGAGAAAATTGTGGTAATAAGTTGGCTCTTAGCTTGTGTCGTTCTTCCTGCAGCTGTGTAAGAGGCAGCTGCGACTTTCTTGGCTCCTCCATGGCTTCACTCAGAAACACTGGCGGTCACCACACCTTTCCGACTTTCAGGTATGACTTTGTAATCTCACTAAAACACTAGTAACACAATAACCAGATAAGGGATTTTCCAGAATTATCCTAGTAAATGTGTCTAATAACATCTGAATTGCTTCCACTGCCCTCGTCTTTTTCTTCTAGTTCTTAACTCTCACTATCCTCATCCACGAATCTTTCATCCTCGCTCCAATTAATGGGGAAATTGTCGCTTTCTCGGTCAGAATCGCTCGCGTTGCTGATGTCCATGATTGTAATCAATGTGTGGATGTGAGGAGCCTTCATACCAGTGACGTCACGCGCACATCGGCTTCTACTTCCGACAAAAATTAACGACCAAAATTTGCGAACTTTGTCGTCTATGTTCTCGACTAAATCCTTTCAGCAAAAATATGGCAATATCGCGAAATTATCAAGTATGACACATAAAATGGACCTGCTATCCACGTTTGAATAAGAAAATTTAATTTCAGTAGGCCTTTAACCTGATTATTAGTTTTGCTCAAAACATTAAGTACATCTATGGACAAAATATTAGGGACACCTAAAACATTAGATACAGATTAGGCCAAGAGACATTCTCCCCAAATATTAGGTACACATTCATGTTGAGATGCTTCCAAAAGTAAAACAATCCAACAGGTATATAAATATAAAATATATAAGTATAAAAACGACAAATAGAGCACACATATTGACGACACAGCTTGGACATTTGGCTCATCAGGAATATTTCTTTATTTACAAGCTTTAGCCACAATTATTGTATGGGACTGTTGGCCTCTGCTGGTCCAAAATGTTCCCAGTGAAAAAGACGCTGACGCCTCACTCGTCTGTGATGCCCCAGGCGGACTGAAACGTTCCCAAAGAAACGTCAAAGTTCTTCAGCGAGCCTTAAGCTTACAGAGTCATTAAAAAAAAAAGAGAGAGAAAAGACCAAGAAAGAAACAAATAATAATCAAGTCAGGAAGACACTTCTTCGCCCACCAGTCCACTTCGGAACGCTAACAGCGCAATTAAATCTGAAATAAACAGCGTGTGTACACGTCCTTTGTGGACAGAGAAGGGTTAACTCCAAACCGGACTGGCAGGTGCAAGGTTGTCAGGTGTGTTGGGAGAGTAATAAGGCAAATACAAAAGTGACTTTCCTGCTAGCTTTTCACCACAGCTTACATACATACACATATATAGTGATATATATGCACACGCACATACAGTCTATATGTACACATACTGTACATGCATAATAGAAAGACATTCTGGTTTGCAACATGACGACATCGCTAAAGTTGATACGCAAAAACAAGAACAGGCTCCACCCACTTTCCCGTAGTCGGTTGTGCAACGTTAGCATCGCTGTTTGCATCGCTGTTAGCTTCGCTTTTAGCTTAGCTGTCGTGGTGCTCAGAGTTGTAGTCGGTGTGCTGGCAGCCAGCGTCCACGTAACGAGTCATGTAAAAGAGAACAATACCAATATGGTACAAGGCTCATCTTTAAGTCGGCGGTCCTCCATTTTAAAGACGGCGAGCTAGTAGTGGAAGTTGTTGGGCTGCTGGCTGAGCGGCGACGAGGCGGGTATGAAGAGCGGTTTGGGGGGGGTGTCGGGTTTTAGGGAGGGGCCTCGTCGTACGACGGCCCCTCTTTGCGGGGTGTCGTGCTGCTCGATGTTGTAGCTGTGCTGGCGCGCCAGGTAGCCGTGCGGGAGGAGGGGGTAGTGGCCCTCGCCGGCGCTACCTGTGGAGTTCATGCGCGCGAGCAGCGGCGGATGTTGGTGGGCGCCGCATGTGCGCTGGCTGAAGCTGTGGTGGCGAGGGATCACGGCGCCACCACCGCTGGGCATCTTAGCGGCGGCAGCGATGAGCGAGTGCCTCTGGGAGGACTGTCTCCTCTCAAGCGTGGACAGGTGCTGGGGAGGCAAGTCGGGGGGGACGTCCATGCGCCGTGTGAGGCTGTCTCGGGGCAACGTGGATGAGCTGTAGTATGGTGCTGACTCAGTTTCCGGAATCTGAGGTTGGACGCGGTTGGCGTAGGCGAGCTGGCCCCCAGCCCCGCCAGCCGCCAAACCCGACGGGCTGATCAGCTGAGGGGTCTTTGCCCCGCCCCCTTCGTGAATGTGCTTGAGGAGCTCGTCTAAGGAGGTGACCTCCATGACTTTGTGGGCGTAGGCGGGATAGGGCTGCTGGGACAGGTTGTGGACTTTGCGGTCGTCAGGCTGCAGGTGCCCCGCCCCCAGAAACTGGCCCCCGTAAGTGAAAACCTGCTGGGGCGTGACAGCTGAGGAGGGTCTACAGGCGTTGTTGCAGTTGTGGTTCTTCTCCCAGTGGTTCTTGAAAGCCTTCATGCTCTTCATGGGAAGCTCCGGGGTGGAGTCTGGAGTCGGAAGCCCGGAGAGCTCAGAGGGGGGACGCAAGGGGTGCACCAAGTCCCCCATGCTCATTCCGTGAGGAGCGCACCTCCTGGGCGGGAGCAGCTCCTTGCTGCTGGGGAACAAGGAACTGTAGATCTTGGGGGACGACACCTCCAGCTTGTCCTCCTTGCTTGGTCCGTCCAGGAGGCCGTTGAGCTTAGCCAGGTTGCGGAGAGACAGAGCGTGCGGGATCTGCACCTCGGGGTCTTTGGGAAGCTTCCGGGTCTTGTGGCCTACGCGGTTGCAGTAGCAGGACACCAGGAAGCCGGACAGGAAGGCCCCCAGGACGAAGGCCACCAGGACGCACGCGATGAGGAGCGTGTAGTGGACGCTGTGGTCGGACTTGTCCGCCTCGGGGGGACGTCTCACGCCTGTAAACAGAAAAGACAGCGTTGACAAGCAGCAAGGGACACAAACAAAGTCGCTGCACCGCAGCGCTGGCTGAAAAGTCACTTTGAAATATTGATCGAGGACAGCCTCTGGCAAACTTCCAATAAATAAACACTTTATTCTAAATTGTTTTTATAGAATGACAAAATGAACATTTTCATTCAGGGGGAACAGAAAAGTTCCCACTAAGTGTCCTAATACTTTTGTGTTGCAGATATGAATCAAAGATTGTTTATTTGCCGGAGCTGCACAGACTAAAGTGTGAGAGGCACCAAGGCAACGTGGCACTGGACTAAGAGCCTTTGCAGGCTTTAAAGTTTCTCGTCGGATGATGTACGTTAAAATTACATTTTTACTTTCTCACATGGTCTTCATCGTTCATTCACACGACACTTTTGCTCCAAACTGCAGTCATGTGACCACGTCGGCGAAGGAGCACAGTAAAAAATGACGGCAGAAGGTAGTCGCTGAAAACCTCATCCCAGAACCACGTCCTGCCAGTAGACCTGCACAAGACCGGACAATCTACACCTGAGTGATTCACACACCAAGAAACTACAAGTAAGACAACTACAAAACACTACTACAACTACGATAAACCACAGTACACTTATAACTAAAAGAAATTACAAGTACAACACCTGAAATACAATACTACAACTACAAGAAACTACAAGTACAACAACTACATAATACTACTACAAGAAACTACAAGTACAACAGCTACAATACACTACTACAACTACAATATACTACAAATACGACAACTACACAACACTACTACAACTACAAGAAACTACAAGTACAGCAGCTACAATACACTATTACAACCACAAGAGACTACAAGTACAACCGCTACAATACACTATTACAATAACAAGTATGACAGCTACATTACACTACTACAACTACATTACACTACAATACACTAATATGTCTACAAGAAACTACAAGTATGACAGCTACATTACACTACTACAACTACATTACACTACAATACACTTTTACCACTAAATGAAACTACAATACAACACTACAACAACAAGAAACTACAAGTACAACAGCTACAATACACTACTACAAGTATGATAACTACACAACACTACTACAAATTCAATAAACTACAAGTACGACAGCTACATTACACTACAACTACAATGAACCACAATACAATATTACAATTACAATAAACCAATACTACTACACAAAACTACAAGTACAACAGCTTCAATACACTATACAACTACAAGGAACTGTAAGTACAGAAACAACAAAAAAACTACAAGTATGACAGCTACAAGAAAGTACAAGTACAACAGCTATAATACACTACTACAACTACTAGAAACTACAAGTACAACACTTATAATACACTACTACAACTACAAGATACTACAAATACAACAACTACAGCAGCTACACTACACTATTACAACCACAAGAGACTACAAGTACAACCGCTACAATACACTATTACAATAACAAGAAACTAAAAGTATGACAGCTACATTATACTACAATACACTAATACAACTACAAGAAACTACAAGTATGACAGCTACATTACACTACTACAACTACATTACACTACAATACACTTTTACTACTAAATAACACTACAATACACTAATACAACTACAAGAAACTACAAGTATGACAGCTACATTACACTACTACAACTACATTAAACTACAATACACTTTTACCACTAAATAAAACTACAATATACTACTACAACTACAAGAAACTACAAGTACAACAGCTACAATACACTATTACAACAACAAGAAACTACAAGTACGACAGCCACAATACACCACTACAACTATAATACACTACAAGTAAAACAGCTACAACTACAAAAAAACTGCAAGTACGAAAACGACAATACACTACTGGTATGACAGTTAAGTTACACTACTACGAGTACAATAAACTACAAGTACGGCAATCTACATTACACTACCACAATACAACACTACAACTACATTAAACCACAATACACTAATAAAACTATAAACCGCAATACACTTATCACTAAATGAAACTACAATGTACAACAACTACAAGTACGACAGCTACATTACACTACTACTGCAAACTAGTAGTAGACACCTATGTTACACTACTACAACTACAAGAAACTACAAGTACGATAGCTACATTACACTACTACAACTAACATTTACTACTACAACTACAGTAAACCACAATAAACGTATACAACTAACATATACTACTACAACTACAGTAAACCAAAATACATGTATACAACTAACATATACTACTACAACTACAGTAAACCAAAATACATGTATACAACTAACATATACTACTACAACTACAGTAAACTACAATACAGGTATACAACTAACGTATACTACTACAACTACAGTAAACCACAATACACTTCTACAACCAACATTTACTACTACAACTACAGTAAACCACAATAAACGTATACAACTAACATATACTACTGCAAATACAGTAAACCACAATACACGTATACAACTAACATATACTACTACAACTACAGTAAACCACAATACACGTATACAACTAACATATACTACTACAACCACAGTAAACCACAATAAACTTTCATACAACAAACATGTACTACTACATTTACAGTAAACCACAATACACTTCTACAACCAACGTATACTACTACAACTACAGTAAACCACAATACACTTCTACAACCAACATTTACTACTACAACTACAGTAAACCACAATACACGTATACAACTAACATATACTACTACAACTACAGAAAACCACAATACATGTATACAACTAACATATACTACTACAACTACAGTAAACTACAATACACGTATACAACTAACGTATACTACTACAACTACAGTAAACCACAATACACTTCTACAACCAACGTATACTACTACAACTACAGTAAACCACAATACACGTATACAACAAACATATACTACTACAACTACAGTAAACCACAATACACTTCTAAAACAAACATATACTACTAAAACTACAGTAAACCACAATAAATGTATACAAATAACATACTACTACAACTACAGTGAACCACAATACACTTCAACAACTAACAAATACTACTACAATTACAGTAAACCCCAATACACTTCAACAACTAACATATACTACTACAACTACAGTAAACCACAATACACTTCAACAACTAACATATACTACTACAACTACAGTAAACTACAATACACGTATACAACTAACGTATACTACTACAACTACAGTAAACCACAATACACTTCTACAACCAACGTATACTACTACAACTACAGTAAACCACAATACACGTATACAACAAACATATACTACTACAACTACAGTAAACCACAATACACTTCTAAAACAAACATATACTACTAAAACTACAGTAAACCACAATAAATGTATACAAATAACATACTACTACAACTACAGTGAACCACAATACACTTCAACAACTAACAAATACTACAATTACAGTAAACCACAATACACTTCAACAACTAACATATACTACTACAACTACAGTAAACCACAATACACTTCAACAACTAACATATACTACTACAACTACAGTAAACCACAATACACTTCAACAACTAACATACTACTACAACTAGAGTAAACCACAATACACGTATACAACAAACATACTACTAAAACTACAGTAAACCACAATACACGTATACAACTAACATATACTACTACAACTACAGTAAACCACAATACACTTCTACAACTAACATATACTACTACAACTACAGTAAACCACAATACACGTATACAACAAACATATACTACTACAACTACAGTAAACCACAATACACTTCTAAAACAAACATATACTACTAAAACTACAGTAAACCACAATAAATGTATACAAATAACATACTACTACAACTACAGTGAACCACAATACACTTCAACAACTAACAAATACTACAATTACAGTAAACCACAATACACTTCAACAACTAACATATACTACTACAACTACAGTAAACCACAATACACTTCAACAACTAACATATACTACTACAACTACAGTAAACCACAATACACTTCAACAACTAACATACTACTACAACTAGAGTAAACCACAATACACGTATACAACAAACATACTACTAAAACTACAGTAAACCACAATACACGTATACAACTAACATATACTACTACAACTACAGTAAACCACAATACACTTCTACAACTAACATATACTACTACAACTACAGTAAACCACAATACACGTATACAACTAACATATAATACTACAACTATAGCAAACCACAATACACTTCAACAACTAACATATACTACTACAACTACAGCAAACCACAATACACGTATACAACTCACATATACTACTACAACTACAGTAAACCACAATACACTTCAACTAACATATACTACTACAACTACAGTAAACCACAATACACATATACAACTAACATATGCTACTACAACTACAGTATACCACAATACACGTATACGACTAACATACTACTACATTTACAGTAAACCACAATACACTTCTACAGCTAACCACAATACACTTCTACAACTAACATATGCTACTACAACTACAGCAAACCACAATACACGGATACAAGTAGCATGTACTACTATAACTACAGTAAACCACAATACATGTATACAACAAACATACTACTAAAACTACAGTAAACCACAATACATGTATACAACTAACATATACTACTACAACTACAGTAAACCACAATACACTTCAACAACTAACATATACTACTACAACCACATTAAACCACAATACACGTATACAACTAACATATACTACTACAACTACAGTAAACCACAATACACTTCGACAAATAACATATACTACTACAACTACAGTAAACCACAATACACGTATACAACTAACATATACTACTACAACTATAGCAAACCACAATACACTTCAACAACTAACATATACTACTACAACTACAGCAAACCACAATACACGTATACAACTAACATATACTACTACAACTACAGTAAACCACAATACACTTCTACAACTAACATATACTACTACAACTACAGTAAACCACAATACACGGATACAACTAACATATACTACTACAACTACAGTAAACCACAATACACTTCTACAACTAACATATACTACTACAACTACAGTCAACCATAATACACTTCTACAACTAACATACACTACTACAAGTACAGTCAACCACAATAAACGTATACAACTAACATATACTACTACAACTACAGTAAACCACAATACACTTCTACAACTAACATATACTTCTACAACTACAGTCAACCATAATACACTTCTACAACTAACATACACTACTACAAGTACAGTAATCCACAATACACGTATACAACTAACATACTACTACAACTACAGTAAACCACAATACACGTATACAACTAACATATGTACTACTACAACTACAGTAAACCACAATACACGTATACAACTAACATACACTACTACAACTACAATAAACCACAATACACTTTTACCTCTATATGAAAATTACAATATACTACTACAACTACAGTAAACTTCTACAACTAAAATAAAGTACTAAAACTACACTTTTTCACCTAAAATAAACTACAATGCACTACTACAATTACAATACACGACTACAACTATAAACCATAATAAACTACAATAAACCACAATACAATACTACAACTATAACACACAAAACACCTTTACAACTAAATAAAATTACAATACACCACAACAGTAAACCACAGTACACTTCAACTAAAATAAATCCCAATACACTACTACGTCTACAGTAAACCACAATACTCTACTACAACCCCAATACAATACTACAACCATAACACCAAAAACACTTTTACAACTAAATAAAATTACAATATTCTACTACAGTAAACCACAGTACACTTCTACAACTAAAATAAACCCCAATACATTATTATAAGTACAATAAACCACAACTACTTCAACTTTAATAAACCAAAATACAATACTACAAGAAAGTACACTTGACTACTCCAAGTAGTACATCGTGGCTTAAAATACTGTAATAGTGTACCTAATGAAGTGGCCAGTGTGTCAAACAGGAGGACACCATCATGTCAGGGGAGGACAGGTTACCATGGCAACCAATAACAAGACAGATGGTCGTGGCCAGACGAGGAGACAAGAAAGTCTATCAAGATGTCATGAGTAAGTTTGAAGATGGTTTCCACTGTTTCACATGTGACCTCCTGATTGGTTGGCTGATTGCCAAACAACAATCACCCAGCAGGGGGTACTGTCCAGGACATGGGAGTAGCTGGAGATAATCATCTAAATAAAAATATCCCACGTTTTGGACAGGTACCCTGGCAGGGGGGAAGGTTCTAGAAGTGTTCACCATTGAACTCCATCAATATTTCTAAACTCAGCCACACTTTTTTTCCATTAGCTTGGCTCCGCCTCCGCTGCTGCCGCGTCAACGTCGTCGAACATGACAGGCGCTTCATGGTCTCGTGTTCTTCCTGGTGGGATGATGCCACTGAAGAACATGCGCACGCACTTGACATGCACGCTACACACATGCACACTCTTAAAGTGACAGTCTTACACCACGTGGGACTGCAGCTTTAAGGGGATAGGGTCAGGTGTTAGTCTAACAGGCAGGTCAGGCAGGGGACATCACAGGGTCAGGGGTCAACTGAAAGTGGGGGGGGTATAATCACCGTGTGGCCCTTTCAGTTGCATACTCTTCGACACATTTAAACATTTCCAGACAAAAAAAATGTTTGACAATGAATGTTTGTATTCAATACATCTTTTCCACATGGATATTTCCATATTCAAAAGTGTTAAGTCGACTTGGCAGGTGATTTTGTGACCTATAAAGCAGATAATATTCTGAAATATAATATAAATATAGTCAGCTACTTGGAATTTTGCCTAGGATGGTTGCCATGGTTTCTACACATATAAATACCCTTGTGGAATGTTCTACACTTTTGTCCCGCTTCATTACCTTAATGGGGAACAGCACTTTTTTGGGGGGGAATTTTTCCTATCATTTACATTCCTTATGTAAGACAAGTACAGGA